>NW_011500747.1:44764-93707 GCF_000495115.2 Populus euphratica
GTTTGGAGCCACTTGAAAACATGAAAGTTGTAGGACATTGTCTCAGCTTTTCAGGAAAAACAATGGAGGTCATGTGGACTCCTAAAACTCCAGATGTGGGCCAAACATTGAATAGTGCTCGAACTGTAGGACAGATTCGGACTTCTTTATTGTTGCTACAATTTGGACTTGAAAATAGCCTTTTTTAAATCTTGGGCTCCATACGAAAGTTACAGGCCTATGTCTTATCTTTCCAACTATATAAAGTAGACCTAAAATTGAGATCTATAGCTCCAAATATGACTAAATAGTGTTTTGGTTTGGACTGCACCAACATCTCTTTTATAAGTTTGGCCATCTCTTTGTCTTTTCAATTTTAGTTCTTAAACTCATCAATCAATCCTTTTAGTTATATGATGGGCCTGCATTTAAAGGTATCTTATATTATTAGATATGTTGTTATAAAACATGCTTTAGTTAAGGAGTTAGTGATACTTCAATTGCAAAATAATGATATAAAACCTTGATAAAAATGCACTTTTAAGTACTAATCAGCAGCCCTGTCATATAAATGAAAGGAATGATTGATGAGTTTAAGAATTGAAATTGAAATGACAAAGAGATGGCCAAACTTAGAAAAGAGATGCTCGTGCAGTCCAAACCGGAACACTGTTTGGTAATTGGGTCATATCTGGAGCTGTAGATCTCATATATATGTCTACTTTATATGGATGAAAAGGTAAGACATACGCCTACAACTTTTATATGGAGGTATGGTTTTAAAAGTCCAAATTATAGCAACACTGAAAAAGTCCAAATCTGTCCTGCAGCCCAAATACTGTTCAGTGATTGACCCATATCTAGAGTTCTAAAAGTCCAAATGACCTTAAATTTTTTTCTTGAAAAGCTACGATAATTTTCTAGAACTTTTATGTTTTCAAGTTGTTCAAATTCTAACATTATCAGTGATGTTTTGCGTAGATCAGAGAAGATAAGGATTGTCATCAAGTCAAGAGTTGGCCACCCACTCATCAATTAGTCATCAAATCAATAGTTCCCAATTTTGGCCTATAAAAAGAGGCATTTGCCAAGTATTTAGGCATCTTGGTTTCCAGATCAAGATCATGCTCTTGCTTTCTCTCTTTGTATTGCTTATGTTTTGCTTTCATTAATATCAAGTTTATGCCTTTTATTTCCTTTTCTTTACTTAGTTAACTTATATCTTATTTATGTTCTTATTTTGTTTATTTATTTTTCTTTCATTCATTATGTTTAGTTAAGTTTATTATGTCAAAGTGAAAAGGTTACACTAATGGTGTAAGAATAAGTATAGTGTAAACTCAATATGGACCTTAATGTTTGATACTAACATATTTTGTATTTGTTATCTTGTTCATTTTTAATACTTTGCATGTTAAATGGGTGATCTAGATTTATATTGTATAACACCTGTTATAACAAATGCTTGGCCATTTCATAGCCCATACTATATGGTATAACCGATACCTGAGTTATGAAAGGAACTTGATTTGTTGTTAACATAAGTTATAATCATGAATGCCTAACAACCTTATGAGATTTACAAGTATTAGCGTTAATCGAATAAGATAACTAATGTAATCATGTTAATAATTTATAATTTGATTGGAACCTCCTTTGTGTGTGATTTTCAATTGAATAATAAGAGTTTATACTATACTTGTTTGATATACCATTAGTGGATCCTCTAACTTTAACATTTGTTGTTATCATTATTTAATCCTTACATTGATCTTCCATCTCAAAGTTCTCATCAAATTCTTCTTTTCTTCTTCTTCTTCTTTATTACTAATACAACAACTACTACTATTGTTATTATTATTGTTGTTGTTGTATTATTATTGTTTATAATTTATATAATTAACCTCACTGTGGTTCGACCTCAGTCTTGCACTTGAGAGAAGACATCAATCTTTATAATTTATATGATTGTGGGTTGCACTTAAAATATTGTTTATACTCTTAATATTTGTTTTAAACTTAAAAAAGAAAATGATATTGAATCACTGTAAAGCATAGGACCAATATATTAGTAAATTCTAAAGTAAAGGCATTTTGATTTTTTTTTTTTAAATGAAACAATATCATGCAAACAAAAAAGCTAAAAAAAATAGAAAGTTTGAGTGCATTCGAGTTGATTCGTTGACTCATCCAAGGTTTATATAGATTGTTTCCCTTATTTCTTCAAAAACAAATTAAACCCAAGTTAAACTAAGTCAAATCACTTACTTAATCTCAATCGAATCTCAATCGAATCATATTATAGGAAACTCTAAATGTTGGGGGAGAATCATTGTAACAAAAACATTATTTATGCTCTCACATTTCACTTCAAACTCACCATTTAAATTTATTTTATTTTTTTATTTTAATCCTTAAACTTTTTTTAGTCTATTTTAAACCTTTTGTTATAAAATTGAAGGACAATTACTTCAAATTTATTAAGAAATAACAAGATTGAAAGAAAGAGGTTTAAAGTGAAAAAGATAGAGGAAATAAATGGTAGTTTTGAGAATGGGTCAAAACGTTTACTTTATGGTAACAAACAGCATTGTATTTGGTCACATTGTTTCATCAAAAGGAATTGAGGTTGACAAATCTAAAATCGAGTTAATTGCTAACTTGCCAACACCAAAATCTATTAAAGATGTTAGATTATTCTTAGGATATGCTAGTTTTTATAGAAAGTTCATCAAAGATCTTAGTATAATATCTAAATCCTTAAGTAACCTTCTAACAAAGGATAATATTTTTGAATGGACTGAACATTGTGAAGAATCCTTTGTTAAACTTAAAAAATTGCTTACTTGTGCTCCTGTCATTCAACCTCCTGATTGATCATTACCTTTTGAAATAATGTGTGACGCTAGTGATTATGCCATAGATGCTGTTTTGGGACAAAGAAAAGATAAGAAACCTTATGTGATTTACTATGCAAGTAAAACTTTAAATAGTGCTTAAATGAATTACACCACTGATTAGTATTTAAAAGTGCATTTTTATCATGGTTTTATATCATTATTTTGCACTTGAAGTATCAATAACTCCTTAACTAAAGCATGTTTTATAATAATATATCTAATAATATAAGATACATTTAATTTATGGTAAATATTCATTTTAAATGCAGGCCTATCACATAAATGAAAGGATTGATTGATGAATTTAAGAACTGAAATTGAAAGGATAAAGAGATGGCCAAACTTAGAAAAGAGATGTCGGTGCAATCCAAACCGGAACACTGTTCGGTAATTGGGTCATATCTGGAGCTATAGATCTCAGATTTAGGTCTACTTTATATGGATGGAAAGGTAAGACATAGGCCTACAACGTTTATATGGAACCCAAGATCTAAAAAGGCCATTTTCAAGTCCAAATTGTTGCAACAACAAAGAAGCCCGAATCTATCCTCCAACTCGAGCACTGTTCAGTATTTTGGCCATATCTGGCGTTCTAGAAGTCCAAATAAGCTGAAATGTTTACACAAGAAAGCTGAGACAATTGCCTACAACTTTCATGTTTTCAAGTGGCTTCAATTGTTACTCTATCAATGACGTTTTGGGCAGACAAGAGAAGATAAGGATTGTCACCAAGTCAAAAGTTGGCCACCCACTCATCAATTAGTCATCAAATCAATAGTTCCCAATTTTGGCCTATAAAAGGAGGCATTTGCCATGCATTTAGGCATCTTGGTCTCCAGATCAAGATCATGCTTTTGCTTTCTCTCTTTGTATTTTTTGTAATGTTTATGCTTTACTTTCATTAATATCAAGTTTATGCCTTTCATTTCCTTAGTTAACTTTTATCTTATTTATGTTCTTATTTTGTTTATTTATTTTTCTTTCTTTCATTATGTCTAGCTAAGTTTTTTATGTCAAGGTGAAAAGGATACACTAATGGTGTAAGAATAAGTATAGTGTAAACTTAATATGGGCTTTAATGTTTGATACTAACATTTTTGTATTTGTTATCTTGTTCACTCTTTAAAACTTTGCTTGTTAAATGACTAATCTTGATTTATGTTGTATAACACTTGGTACAACAAATGCTTGGCACTTTCATAGCCCATATTGTATGGTATAACCGACACCTGAGCTATAAAAGGAACTTGATTTGTTGTTAACATAAGTTATAATCATGAATGCTTGACGAGATTTACAAGTATTAGCATTAATCGAATAAGATGACTAATGTAATCATGTTAACAAATCTATAATCTGATTGGAACCTCCTTTGTGTGTGGTTTCCAATTGACTAACAAGAGTTTATACCATACTTGTTTGACATACCATTAGTGGATCCTCTAACCTTGACATTTATCGTTATCGTTGTTAAATCTTTACGTTAATATTCCTTCTCAAAGTTCTCATCTTCTTCTTCTTCTTCTCCTTCTTTTTCTTTATTATTATTATTATTATTATTAGTATTACTATTATTATTATTGTTGTTGTTGTTGTTATTATTGTTGTTGTTATTGTTATTGTTATTGTTATTGTTGTTGTATAACTGTTGTTTATAATTTGTACAATTAACCTCCCTGTGGTTCGACCCCGGTCTTGCCGGGTTATTTATTACTTCGACACTCCTGCACTTGGGAGAAGACATCAATCTTTTAGTCGTGTCATTGTTGCTGGGGAGGTAAGTTCTTGTACAAGTTATATATTTATTTTATTTTCACTTTTCACTTTTCTTATATATAACTTTTTTTCTTTTGTTTTGTTTCTACTTCTTTTGTTTTCTTCTTCTTTTTTATTCTATTCCTATATGTATATAAAAGTGTGGTTATGTACATTAAGTGGTAGACTTTATAGGATATTCTCATTATTTTTAGAAAATATGGCCGAAGAAGATAATCAATCACTTCATAATGAGAATAACCGTGTTAAAATACTTAGAGACCACATGAATCCCACAAGAACAAGTGCACCATCATGTATAGTTTTCCCTCCTAATGCATCTCATTTCAATTTTAAACTAGGTATTATTCAACTTTTACCTTCTTTTCATGGCTTAGATTTGAAAAATTCATACTTGCATTTAAGGGAATTTAAAGAAGTCTGCAACATATATAATGATTCAAATTATAGCATAAACACTATCAGATTAAAGCTTTTTCCTTTTTCATTAAAAGATAAAGCTAAAACATTGCTATAAAATTTAAGACTTGGATCTATTCGTGCTTGGGATGAAATGCAACAACAGTTTTTAAAGAAGTTTTTTCCATCTCATAGAATAAACTCTTTTAAAAGAAAAATTACCATTTTCACTCAAAAAACATTTTATTAATATTGGGATAGGTATCGAGACTTGCTTAATACTTGCCCTCATCATGATTTTGAGATATGGAGATTGGTTTCACATTTTTATGAAGGGTTAACACTTAGAGATAGGTAAATGGTTGAATTGATATGCAATAGAACTTTTAAAAATAAAGACCCTGATGAAGCAATGGAATACCTAGACTTGCTAGCTGAAAATGCTCAAAATTAAGACATTGTAGGTACTTATGAGGCACCAAGAAAAACTCAATCTCATACATCTAGTGGAGGTATGTATAATCTTAGGGAAGATCATGACCTCCAAGCCAAGTTTGCATCTTCAGCTAGAAAAGTCGAGGCACTAGAACTGAAAAAGAGTGGTCAATTAAAATCTGTTGAAAATATTATGTGTCAAATATGTGAAACAAATAAACACTCAACCAATGACTATCTAACCTTACCTTCTTTTAAGGAATGTCTTCATGAATAAGCTCATGCTTTAAATAGTTTTCAAAGGCCCAATCATAACCCATACTTGCAAACATACAACCTTGGTTGGAGAAATCACCTAAATTTCAGTTGGAAGAATGATGATAACAATGGACAAACTTCACAACCATTATTTGAAGCACACTATAATTTCCAAAATTCTCATGGATATGCACCTACTTATGCTTCACCTCTTAGAAGAAATTTTAGGGAAACTTTATATGCATTCATTGAAAAGCAAGAGACAATCAACACTCAACTTGCTAAAAGCATAATAGATTTTAAAGATACTCTTGCAAAATTCACATTTGCTCTCAGTTTTCAAGAGAAAGGTAAGTTTCCATCTCAACCACAGCAAAATCCTAAGGGGCAATACAATGGAAATGCAAGTAGTTCTGGAATTCAGCATATGGATCAAGTCAAATTAGTCATCACTCTTCGTAGTGGTAAGGTTATTCAAAAACCAATTCTTGAACCTTGTGAGAAAGATGATGAGTCAATCTCTAAGGGTAAGGAAGGGGTTGAATCTGAACATTGCAAAGAAAAGACTGATTCCCCGCCAACACTTCCATTTCCTCATGCTATGACCAATCAGGAAGAAATCAAGGATGAAAAAGGCACCGAAAATGGTGATGCAAATCCTTTATCAAAAGTGACAACAGATTCAACACCCGACATCACACCAGTCGATAATTACTTTCTTAATGAATCTCTACTTTCTCTTAGTTCAATGCCTTGGTTTGCTAAAAATATCAATTTTCTTGCTTCAAGATTTTTGTTAGCTCACTAGAGTACAGAAGATAAAAGAAAATTTTTAAGCAACGTGTAAAAATTTTATTGGGATGACCCTTACTTATTCAATTATTGTCCTGATCAAATATTTTCAAGATGCATTCCCGACATTGAGGTAAGTAATGTCATTAAATTTTGTCACTTTAAGGGACATGAGAATCATTTCTCGTCAAAAAAAGGATTGTAGAAATCTTACAAAGTGAATTTTATTGGCCCACCATGTTCAAGGACACATGTATTCCGCAAAACCTGTGAAAAATATCAAAAGGTGGGATTTATTTCAAAATATAGAGGGTCTTTAGATAATCTTCTATTAACTCTTAAGTCTCATCATAGTCAAGATAAGCATCGTGTAATTCATGATTTATGAACCTATTTTCATAAAGAACAAACCTGACATAGTCTTAGGAATCTGACTAAAAAAGATCTTGTTTGCCAGTTTTTAAGAAAATTGGATAGGAAGGTTATCCTTGACCTATAGAGGGCGTTTAAGTCATACTTGGACGTAAAACTAAGGGAAGATGTGAGCCATATTCACAACTAAATATACATACACATGTTTTTTCAAAAATAAATAAATAAAGAGTGTGTGTGTGAGAGAGAGAGAGACTCTAGTTGGCCTACATATAAGTGGTATGATTGCCTTTTTAATTTCTCATCTATAAAATCCTCTCTTCCTTCCTTTCATTTCTACTCAACCCATACATTCAACAAATATAGAAGTGTGTAGAAATGGCAAGTTCCTCAGGTCATCACATAAGAAATATTTGTGTTTTCGATGGATCTAGTCTTGGAAAAGAAAATGAGTTTTTAGAATCAGCAAATCATCTTAGCCAAGTGCTAGCTGAGAGAAAGATTCATTTAGTGTATGGGGTAGGCAGTATTGGGTTAATGGGAGGTGTGTCAATAACTCCATTTTTAGGAGATAGTCAAGTTTTGGGGGTCGTCCCCCAAGCTTTAGCATAAAGGGACATCATTGGAAAAACAATTGGAGAGGAACTCCAAGTCTCCACAATATCTGCTTAAATGAATGCAATGTTTAACCATGTTGATGCCTTCATTGCCTTACTAGGTGGTCTAGGCACATTGAAAGAGATCTTTCATATCTCCTATTGGGACTAACTGCACATTCACCATAAACTTATAGGTCTGTTAAATGTTAATGGTTATTATGATAAGTTGTTGTTATTTCTTAATCATGCTGTGAAACAAGAATTTCTAACATCTTTTGCACGACAAATTATAATCTCTGCTCCTACTACTGAACAATTGATTGATCAGCTACAATCTTTCATTCCTGTAATTGATCCCTCTATGAGTCGCATAAATTAGTCATATAAGAAAAGCCGTAAAAAGCTTAGATTAGATTTGAATCTTCATTTTTATTTTTTTTTTATCTTTTTTTTTATTATTATGTTTTGTTATTTCTTTTTTTTTTAGTGTGTTTCAGGTTTGTTAGTGTTTGCTATTTCAGGTGATGTCTTTTATACTTTATCTTTCTACTTTAGGACATTGAGGACAATGTCTCGTTTTGGTTAGGGGCAAAGGGTAGTAGTTGATATTAAAAAAAATTAACAAATTGTGTTTTCTATTTCATAAAACATGTGTAAAATTGTTGTTATTATGTAAGTAGAGCAAAGGAGCTCTTTTGTTAAAGTGACTCTTGAGATGCATCTTAGTAATCATTCTTAACAAGGTTTATCATAATACTTCTTAAAATATTCAGGTTTACAAACTCTCGCATTGTTATCACTTAATTTTGCTCATATACTCATTTAACATGTATTCTTAAACCTTAACACACACACTTTAACATATGATTGTGGGTTGCACATTGAATTATTGCATTATTTATGTTCTTTTGTTAAAGGTAACAACTAAGAGAAATGGATAGTATATAATTTGAAAAAAATAAAAAGAAAAAAATGATGATAATAAAAATGTAGATAAGTTTGGTTTCGTAACCTCCTTGATAATAAAAATGTAGATAAGTTTGGTTTCGTAGCCTCCCTAACCTAAGCAATTAAGTCCGAAAGAGTGTCTTAACACCTAATACCCTAAAGTCAACTGACTTGGGAGCTATTGGCCCAATGCTTGTTACATGGGTTGAGGAGAAAAGCTTAAAGGAATTAAACATTGCACTATCTACGTGTTAGTATCTGCAACCCGAGTTACTAAGCTTGTAGGGGTGTCTCAACACCTAATGCCCTAAGACTAACTGATCTGGGAGTCAATAGTTGAAAGCTCTTTACATTGGTTAAAAATGCATTGTGTTTAAGTTACATGTATATATATTTTTTTTTAAAAAAAAAGAAGAAAAAATCTCAACCCAAGGAAGTTAACCTTAAACATTAGAACAAGAATTTTGTTTTCTTCCAAGTAAAGCCCCATAACTATGTATTGATATATTGAGGACAAAAGAAAGATTTATTAACATCATGTTTAGGATGTATTGAGCAGATATATAAATTTAATGAGAGTTTGTTTGTCTGGATAGATTAATGAAAGTTGAATGATGAATACCTTGCTTTGTGAAATTTACAAATTGTTTTTCTATTTTAACGCTTTGATTACTAGAGACTAGTAATAAGTTGGTTGAGAGGTGTGATTAGAACTTAAAAGTGTATTTTTATCAAGGTTTTATATCATTATTTTGCACTTGAGGCATTTTTCATGCATTTAGGCATCTCGATTTCCAGATCAAGATTATGCTTTTGCTTTCTCTCTTTGTATTTTTGTAATGCTTAAGTTTTCTTTTCATTAATATATTGTTTATGCCTTTCAATTCCTTTCCTTTACTTAGTTAACTTTTATCTTATTTATGTTCTTATTTTGTTTATTTATTTTTCATTCTTTCATTATGTTTAGTTAAGTTTATTATGTCAACGTGAAAATGTTACACTAATGGTGTAAAAATAAGTATAGTGTAAACTTAATATGGACTTTAATGTTTGATACTAACATATTTTGTATTTGTTATCTTGTTCACTCTTTAATACTTTGCTTGTTAAATGACTAATCTTGATTTATGTTATATAACACGTGGTACAACAAATGCTTGGCACTTTCATAACCCATAGTGTATGGTATAACCGACACCTGAGCTATGAAAGGAACTTGATTTGTTGTTAACATAAGATATAATCATGAATGCCTAACGAGATTTACAAGTATTAGCATTAATCGAATAAGATAATTAATGTAATCATATTAACAATTTGTATTCTAATTGTGACACGACTAAAAGAATAATGTCTTCTCCCAAGTGCAGGAGTGTCGAAGTAATAAATAACCCAACAAGACCGGGGTCGAACCACATGGAGGTTAATTGTACAAATTATAAATAACAATAATACAAGAACAATAACAACAATAATAATAGTAATAACAGCAATAATAATAATAGTAGTAGTAGTAGTAGTAGTAGTAGTAGTAGTAGTAGTAGTAGTAATACTACTAATAATAATAATAATAAAGAAAAAGAAGAAGATGAGAACTTTGAGATGGACTATTAACGTAAAGATTTAAAGAAGAAGAAGAAGAAGATATGATCCAATTACTGAACAGTGTTCCGGTTTGGATTGTACCAACATCTCTTTTCTGAGTTTGGCCATCTCTTTGTCCTTTCAATTTCAGTTCTTAAATTCATCAATCAATCCTTTCATTTATGTGATAGGTCTGCATTTAAAATGAACATTTACCACAAATTAAAGGTATCTTATATTATTAGATATATTATTATAAAACATGCTTTAGTTAAGAAGTTATTGATACTTCAAGTGCAAAATGATGATATAAAACCTTGATAAAAATGCACTTTTAAGTACTAATCAAATTGGAACCTTATTTTTGTGTGGTTTCCAATTGCATAATAAGAATGTATACTATACTTGTTTGACATACCATTAGTAGATCCTCTAACCTTGATATTTGTTGTTATCATTGTTAATCCTTATTTTAATCTTCTATCTCAAAGTGCTTATCAACTTCTTCTTCTTCTTCTTCTTCTTCTATTCTTACTATTATTATTATTAATGTTGTTGTTGTTGTTGTTGTTGTATATAATTTATACAATTAACCTCCATGTGGTTCGACCCTAATCTTGCCGTGTTATTTATTACTTCGACATTCCTGCACTTGGAAGAAGACATCAATCTTTTGGTCATGTCACCTGCATTTAAAATGAACATTTATCATAAATTAAAGGTGTCTTATATTATTAGATATGTTATTATAAAACATGCTTTAGTTAAGGAGTTATTGATATTTTAAGTGCAAAATGATGATATAAAACCTTGATAAAAATACACTTTTAAATACTAATTAACAATCCTACTAGATCTAAGCAAATTGAGTTTGATGGCAAAGCCAGATCTAAGAGGTCGCAAAACCCAAGTAACCTAAGAGAATATTATTATTATTATTATTAATTTTGCTCTTCATATCAAATCTATAGTTTTTTTAATAGTAATATTTTTTTAAAAAAATTTATTAATAATTTTATTTATAAGATTAATAAGAATTAAAATAATAATATTTATAATAATATTAAACATGCCTAACCAAAGTTATTATAGTTTTTAATTTTATCATTCAAATTAAATTTATAGATCCAGTGGTCATGCCAGATTAAAGAGAATTAAGTTGCTAAACCCAACATACTTGGGTTGGGCGGTCATGTCAAACCTAAGAGCATTGGATTTGGCGGCCATACCTAATTAATTTTTTTATAAAAAAATTAAATCATCCTTGAAGTATTCTAAATAGAAATGTTAATTAATGTTTTTGATATTTTATTATTTTTATAAAAAATATTTAAATTAGCCTTGAAGTAGTCTAAACAAAAATACTAATTAATTTTTTTATATTTGTTTTTTATGAAAAAAATTTAAACTACCGTTGAAGTAACCTAAACAGAAATGCAATTTTTTTAATTTTTTATAAAAAAACATTTAAACTACCTTTGAAAAATCCTAAATAATTTTTTTATGAATCTTTTCTATTTTTTAAATATAAAAAATTAAAACTATCTTAAAGTATACTAAACAAAAATCTTAATTAAGTTTTTTCAAAAATTATTTTTTTATTTAAAAAATATTTCAACTATCCTTAAAGTATGTTTTTTCAAAAATTATTTTTTTATTTAAAAAATATTTCAACTATCCTTAAAGTATCCTAAATAAAAATTCTAATTATTTTTTTTATTTTTATAAAAATAATTTAAAATTCCAAACAAAAATATTAATTTTTTTATAATTATTTTCATTTTTTCTAAAAAAATTTAAAACTATTATAGAAATATTCTAAATATTTTTATTTTAATTTTTTATAGGCTCATGAGTCTATCAAATATTTTTAAATTTTTTTTTATAAGTTTTTGGGTCTAGCATTTAAGCCAAACGCATGAGTCTTGAATCTCGCAATCATGCCAGACTCAAGAGACTTGGTTTTGGATACCATGCTAGATCCAAAAATGTTGAGTCTGGTATGCATGTCAGATTCATGGTGTTTGAGTCTGACAACTTTTGTATGACTTAAGTAAATAATAAATAAATAAAAGATAATTATGTATTTTCATTGTCATGAGAGAAAAAAAAATGCAAATAACCAACGTAACATCTCGTGAAAATATAAAATGAGAAATTAAAAGTAGAACTATTATTACAATCCACATTAAAATATCTTTTGATCTACATTTTTCTTTTTACACTAAAATTATTCTTTTTACACTAATGTTTTTTATACAAAAAAATTAAAATTATCCTTGAAGTATTATAAATAATTATTTTTATAATTGTTTTTATAAAAAATATTTAAACTACCATTATAGTGTTATCCTAGATAGAAATGCTAATTAATTTTTTAATTATTTTTTATTAAAAAATATTTAAACTATCATTGAATTATTTTAAATAATTTTTTTATAATTTTTTTCTATTTTATATAAAAAATATTTAAACTATTATAAAGTATTCTAAATATTTTTTTATAAAAAATATTAAACTATCATTAACTATTATTAAAAAAAATACTGATTAATATTTTAAATGTATTTAAAGCTTTTAAATTTTACGATGAAGTTAAATAATTTTGAGTTTAACAGCCACACCATTTTTAATAGATTTAGTTATATTATATTGCAAATCTATAATACTATGGTTTGACAACTCTTATTAAATCCAATAAATAATAAATAAATATATAATAATTATGTATTTTAATTATTATAAAAAAAATATATGAACAACTAAAATAAAACCTTGTAAAAAAATAAGATAAGAAATTAAAAGTAAAATTATCATTATAATTTATAATAAAATATCTTTTATAGTGATTTTTCTATGCTGTTTAGCTTTCGTTATGATAGATCCGGTTCGATCCACTAATTCAAGAGTTGACTCGACCCCGACTTGACCCGGGCACGTTGTGATAGCTATGAAAGATCCCGACCATGGACAGAAAAACCGTCCTCAACTGGAGAGGGAAGAGTTTCTAAAGAGAGAGAGATAGGGGTTATCTTATTCCAATGCCAAAGATGATGTTAGAGTTTACAATCTGCTGATAATTTTGGATTCCATGGCGGCGGTGGGGTTGGTGTTGTCTAAGGTTTAAGTTTGGTTGAAATAGAATAGAGAAGAAAAGAAAATGGGAGGGATCTTCGAGTATTTTGTAGTGTGTGGGTTGGGTCCGGAGATGAGAACTATGGATGGAAACAAAGGATATCATGGAATGCGAGTGTTGTATTTGCCTTCTCTACTCGATCAATATCCTCCAGATAATCACTCTCTTTATCCTCCGCCTCCTCCTCAACTCCCAACTGTATGTTTTTTTTTTGTTTTTTGTTTTTGTTATGTGGATCTGATTTTGATTATTTAATTATTGGTGTTTGGCAGTGTGTGCTTCCTGCTGGTGTGGAGTTTTACCCGTCGGGATTTGATGCAAATGATTCCTCCACATTTCCTAAAAGTTACCCCATTGTTTTGACTGGTAACATTTTTTTCCTTTTATTCTGTCAGCTATTTGTTTATTTCACAATTAAAGTTTTCTGGAAATCAGATTTATTGTGAATGGGTGGACTTTTGCCAAGTTGTTCTTTTCCTTGAAACTTTGAAGCATGAAGAGCATGCAACATGATCCAACCTTATGTTTATGAATTTTGTTTTTCTTGATAAATCTCACTGGGTTTGTTTTGAAAATTTATAGTGTTCAAATTTCTTATGATTTCTATAGATGTAAGCACTAGGGTGGAATGCGCTTCTACAGTGCTAGAAAGAAAACAATGAAACACAACTCTAGTATATGAAATTATGTTTGACGAACAGCAGAAATCATTACTGCCATTCACTTTTAGTTCAATGGCTTCAGTTTTATTTCATGTATATGAATTTCTTACAGCTTGATTTATTTCCGTGTTGTCTTTTTTGTTTGTGTAATTCTATTTATTTTTTGTGAGACTTTTTCAAAAATATTTTTAATGTAAAATCTTTCTGCAGAGGGTGATGGATCCAAAATTTATGTTAGTTGCATTGCCTTTCGAGATCCAGTTAGTGAGGATATTGCTGAAGCTTACCGTATACCTCCAAATTCATTTGCTGACAAATGTATCTGCCTTGTTTCCCACTCTCCTAGTTTTGGTGTTCTTAGAACTGCACTGGAGGAGTTATTTGCACTTTGCTTTTCCCCTGCTGGAAGTAGGTAAGTATCTTTTAGTTATGGAAGGTTCTCTGATATGGCTAGCAGTAGGTGACAATTGGGACTCGGTTACCAACTTTTTGACTTTTTCCTGGTATTCATGCGCACATGACTCAACCTTTACAATATCAAAATATGAATTAATAGTTATAAGATTTTATATTATGGCTATGTTTATCAGTTCATTAAAAAAATGGAATTCCATTGTATCCTTTTCATTTCATTTAATTTTCTCTCCTCTATAAAAATTTCAGCAAGCCATTATGGGATGTTATATCATACATGGTCTCCAATGTACCTTTGCCTACTCCTGGAAAGGATCGGGTCTTGTTTGCCATTGAGAATCGCCTGCTTTCTGTGGAGGCTCCACCCAAAGATGGACTCCCCTATGTTGAGGTATGACTTCCTATCCCTTCGGTTTTGTTAACTGGATTCTGCCTTTGCTGATTGTGTGGTGTAGTGAGGGTTAACAAAAATTCACATTATTATAAAGTAAATGACTTTTGATTTTGCTGAATGCAGATATCATTTCAGCCATTGGTACAGTGTTTGGATGTGGACAACTTGCTCAAACTTTTTACTGCCGTGTTACTTGAAAGGAGGATCTTACTTCGTTCCAACAAGTATCTCTCTGATCCTTACAGAAATAATAATTGTTTAGGAGAAGTAATGAAATTTAATCACGATTGATTTGATTCTCTTTACTATTCTCACTACACTGAAAATTTTCAGAAGTCATCTGGGTTATGTTTGCATGCTTATTAAAACATGTGCATTGGTTTTATTGGTCAAGTTTTGGCATCATCATTTGTTTAACTTTAGGTTCCCAATTATGTATTAATAACCTTTAAATCTGCTTCAACTTTGGTATGTTATGCATACAAGAATGATACAGTGAATTTCAACTAGTGATGTTAGGTGCTTAATATCTGTTTGAATCCATATTAAATGGCATAGATGCCTTGAGTTTGTGAAATAACCAACAAGCCTCCATGGGTGTGTATTATTAGAGGCCATGGCAAATAACCAATCCATATTGTTGGCTTGATAATTATTTCAAGGTGAGTGATATTGTTGGTTTGATTATTATTTCAGTTGAACCTATCTTGTATGCTTTGGTTTACCACTATCAGGACATGGTTTGAATTAGATTTTTTGGGAATGTTAGGGGAGTCGGGAGTCAACATCCAATTATGTTATTAATAATTGATGTGGTCTCCATTTAGATGTGCTTATGCATTGCTCTAACCACTAGCTCCCATTATTTGATTGCCTTCTTTTCCAATTGTTAATCCCTGGGTTTGTATACAATCAAGGGAAAGTACATTAGCAATTTAATGGATCTGTTTTTGTAGTGTGCAAGTGGATTTCAATTATCATGATATGAAATTTCTAGTCAGCAGTCTTTCTGAAGATAGAAATTCTATAAAAATATTAAGAAGACTGGTTTTGAAATTAAATGGCTGCAAATCCTTTTCATATTTACCATGCTCTCTTACTCAAGGCCACAGGCTGTTCTAAAATGTTGTCTGCATTCTTTACCAAAGCAGCTGTTTGTGTGCAAATTCTTGATTTATCTACCATTGAAGCATTAGTTCAAATAATACTTGCTAATATCTTTTGTGTTTTTAATTTTACTATATTCTCCTGAGGCAGGTATTCACTTTTAACCCTAGCATCAGAGGCCATATGTCATTTGATTTATCCCCTTAGGTGGCAGGTGAGTTTTAATTATTTGGAAGTTCACTCTTCTTTTACCAGACTAGAATATCACTTCCAGGTTTTTGCTGGAACCTTTTTCATCTTCATAGATGAAAATTGCAGCTAAAATGTTTTTCATTCTCTGAATAGGCTGATGGTATATTCATGTCTTCATGTGATTCTCTTATCAACTCATTTCTAATTATTTTTATGTTTGTTGTGCTGAAGCATGTCTACATTCCATTACTATTTTTCAGTGGAGTTGACTATATTGATGCTCCTACACCTTATATGATGGGTCTCCATTCAGCTGTTGATACATCTTACCTTGCAATGGATGGTGTAAGTTTTTTGCTTAAACTTATGGTTGTTTGGCTTAATAAATGATGTCTTTCTTGGTAATATTTTGTCATTCCTTTTTCTTTAATTTTTTTGTATATATATTATTTTTCTTTAGCATGGAATTTGGCAGCATTTTCTCTATCAGCTCTTTTGTGTCAGGGACAGCTCAACTGAGTAGAATAATTTGAAAATGCTATGGTATGGTTTCTGGTTTTGCTTTATAGAATGCATAGCATGAACTGGTCCATGTGTTTTAAACTTCTTGGAAAGAACGATTAATAGACACATTCTAGTCAATAGAAATCGCCGAGTTTTTGTTTGCCAGGTTACTCCCTTGACAGATGAACTGTTACCTGTTCCGTAACCATTTATGTTTTTTAGCCTCTATCCCATACCTTTACTTCTGCATGGCCAGCCTTGAGTTTGTCTACGTAGAGGGTTTGATATTTCTGTTTGCTGTTAGTAGATAGGAAAGAGGAGTGAGTGTCTAGTGAAGGAGCAAGGTGCGCACAATTCAAAACAATACTGGATCCATTCATCATATGATGTAACTTGAAATTGATTCCTGAAATGAATGGAACTGTGATTGCCATGTTGTGCAAACTGTGGATGGATTCTCCTGGAAAATGGTACAAATAGTGTAGGGTTATTTACAGCATACCTTGCATAAGGAGAAGCTCAAATGCAGAATGCGGGTATGATCCTACCTGCTAAAATACTTCATAAGTGAGTTTCATGTTACTCTTGACTTTTTTGTTTGGTTGGCAACCTAAGATATAATGACATGTCTGGGCTGGGATCACTTTTACAGTTTTAAGATTAAAGTTTATCACATTTTGGGTTTTGATATAATTGTGAGAATTCTGTCATGTAATCTTATCTGATTCAGATGTATGCTGGGAACTTACACAATATGAGTCATTAAATTAAATGACTATAGGATCATGTAAAGCCCATAATTAGGTATTTCCCTTGCATCTTCATCTTAGGGTATCTCGTACTTAGGATCTAGGCTTCCCCATTCCCCTATTTTTCTTTTTGATTGGTGTGCGGTTCTCTCTTCAATTAAGGAGCTGTGCAAATATTGTCCAGTATAATTATCATTTTCATGTGCGGCACTCAGAGGCAGCTATGTACATTAATTTTCTTCTCATTACTATTAGATGGTAGCAGATTTCTGCATGGTCTTTTAGCCTTAACAGAACTGAGTGGAGGTAGATCCCCTTTTTGACCCTAACTAGTTTTGGATTGAGGTTTATTTTAGCTTTAAGTATTGCTATGTGGTCTACTATTGCTTATACAGACTGATATTCAATCAAATTTGAGTATCACCTAAGTTTTATGTCAGAATTTCATATTTATTGTCCGAAAGACTTTCAGCTTTATTGTTAGGTCACTTTCTTGAGCTATGGTTTATGTTATTCTGTCCCTTTTTCATTGTATTGCAGGTAGTGGTTGTGGACCTTGAGTATAACCAAATTTGTACCTCAGAGGAAATACCCCCTATTCCAGAGCCAGAATTAAGTACCTTGCGGGGTGAGATACTGAAGCTATTGTACCCCAATGTCATGGGAATAGATCAAATGAAAGCTGGCCTGGTTAGCTCATCTGAGCAATATTTTAAAGGTTGCAACAAGCCTTGGGGAGAAGATCATGACCTTCAACTTAGGTGATACTTGGATGCTCCATGAAATCTTTATGAAGTACTCATTGCTTTCCCTGTTTAAATTTACTGCATATTTACGTAAACTGTTCATCAAAGCTCTTTTGACAATATTCTCTATATATAATTGATAGGTTTTGTAATTGCTATGCATTTCTGTTATATTGGTATTGTCTTTATAATATATAAGAGATGGATGTTCAGTTATTTGCTTAACTGAAAATTGGAGAAGCATAAAGACATGCAATTATTTTGAAAATGCAATAATGATGGTTATGCTTGTTGCCAGCAATTAAGTTCTTAGTTTGAATGCTTGTTTAGTTATTGCACTGCTAAGCGTGTACTTACATATAATGTACAGTACTCCACCTGTCTCCTCTTTTATGGTTCTTTCCCCTTCTTGGTGGTAAAAGAGAATCCAACAGTGTATTGGTTATTCCAGGAATCCTGGAGCTTCTAATTTTCTGGTGTTGTTTGTTTAGGACAAAAACTCTCCAAAAGATGCTCTATAATTACTTGTAGTCATACATTTATCCCATATAATATTCCCATTTGATTATGATGTTATCAGATATAATGTGTTTCCTAGGTTTTCCGTGGTACTAGTTAATCAGTTTATATGTTTTCTATAACAATGTAGTATGACTCTGTATTTGTCCAGCTATTTCTAATGGTTAATCTGGCGATTGCCGTTTGCTCTTTATGGAACTTGATTTTAAATACCTGTTTTGTATCATGTTGGTGCTTCCATTATACAAAAATTCAGGATGGATAGTCTTACTTGAAGAGCTTAATTATTTTCTGTTCTTATTTTTATTCTAATACTTGTTAGATTTGTGCATTCTATGCAGGTTAATATTCCTAAAGTTCTTTGCATCCATTTTAGGTGGATACCGGAATTTCATTGTACGACTCTCTTGTCTTTTTCCTTTTTCTTATTATCACATTGAATTAATTTGAAAAATTCTTACCATGACCTTCTTCAAATTAATTTTACAAAGTTAACTATTTGCAGGAAAACACTGCAACTCATGCCTTCAACACTCAAGCATTTTTGAGGAAGCGCTCTCGGTCAACCAACCAACCACCAGATGCCATGGTGAAGTTTTTTTCCCATCATCATTTACCAACTTAGAAAAATCTGCATCGTTAAATTGTGAAAATTATTGAACTTGATATTTTGTGATTAAATCTATTTTTATTTTTGCATTGATTTTTTTTTTATTGGTTGATTTGGTTCTCCTTGTATTTACTTTGTTGTTGCTTGCAGATAACACAGTTCTTAGACTCCCATGGTTTCTTGGATTATTTGGAGAGAGTTATTGATTCTGATGAAAACAATTATAATCTTCTTGACAAGTTACAAGACGCAATTGGAAGGGGTCAGAATCCCATTTCAGTTCTCCCCTCTTCGTGGGTAGAGCCTGAAATTATAACCATATCAGATCCAGATGTTGGAATATTGGGTAAATTTGAGGTCTTAGTGTATATTAATCTGTGAAATTGATACAAATACATCTCAAGTGATTTTATAACATTATAGTAACATTGATGTCCTCATTTCTTTCAGGATCAGGTGCTAAATTTACTTATGATAGGTTTCCCGCAAACATCAGGTCAGAAGAACATGAGGAGAAGAGGAAGCAAATTCTTGCAGCAGCAAGTGGGGCTTTTGATTACATAAAGCATGCTCCTAGGTGTGTATTTTGCTAAGTTTGTATGTGTGTTCTGCATAGCTTTATTCTAATTTTCATTATGTTAGTTTGATTTGTAATAGAGAATTCCTAATATGTCTAATTTCTGGACCAGTTCACCATCTGTGCAAGTGGGCAAGGACTCTCTTAGTCCCATGGAGAGGGCTGTAAGTTCTTTATATCATAAATGGTGCAGATGTGGCTCTGTTTTTGAAGTTGGGTTATCCTGATCAGTGAATATTTATGTTTCACAGGCAGAAAGGGAGCGCATGGTTTTGGACATTAAAGTTAAGCTGCAGGTATAATTTTTTTTTTCCTTTTTTGAATGCTAATGAACTTTCTGGGTAGTTCCAGTATTTAACACATATAGGAATGTGTGTAGATTTTTTATATTTCAACTCATCATGTTATAATCTTAAAAAGTAGTAACTCGTATTAACTGGACTTAACCTTTAAGCATTCCTTTCTTAGATTATTGGGAGTTGGAAGGATTTTTTTCCCATTTAGAGTTTCACTGTAATCAATCAGAATACCAGACATATCTCTAGGATGCAGCCTATCATCCTAGCTGTTAGAATATGTGTTTATATTGTGGTCCAACTTCATCTGAGAAGGTTTATTTTTTGTTGTCTTTATTTTCTCCCATATTCATGGGTTTGGAATGGGTATTGTTATTGCTGTTTTCTCTTCATGGAAAAGAAAAGTCTTGCTTGTAACGGAACCTGTTATGCAATTAATTTAAGTTTGTAGAGGCTAGGAGACATCATTTCACTTTTCAAAGATGCAACTTACATGCAATATAATATTATGAGTAAACTATGCAAGAATAGGTAAAATTTAGGCGTTCAATCTTATTTCTGTGCTTCTGTGATGTAGAAACAAAATGAAATTTGGTAGAATTTCAAGCTGATAACAATGCTGAAATTACTGTCTGTCTTCTTTCCATAATTGTGTGGTTTGAAGTATTATTTTTACTTCTATACAGGGTTTGTGGCTGCGTCTTCTTAAACTAAGAGCCACTGATGATCCACTTTCATCTTTTGAATATGGCACTATCCTTGGTATGCTTCTACAAGATGTTAAACCTTTCATTGAAATTTTTTAGACAACATTTTATGCCTTTCAATTCTCAATTTTATTTACTTATATAGTTCAATAGAGTTCTGCATATTGATTGGTGTTTTGTTTACTGGCTTTGCAGCACTGATTGAGTCTGATGCGGAGGGGATTGGTGGTAGTGGATTTGTTGAATGTATAAGGGAGCATATACACTCAGTACGTAGGAGAGAATAAATTTATTTAATCTTTTCTGTGCTTATGATTAAGCTAACTTTTTTCTGCATTTTATTCTTGAAGGGATGGCACTGTCAATTGACTGATGAGCAGTTTATTGCTGTGAAAGAACTGGTATGTAGAGGATGCATCAAGGCTTTCTTTTAGCATGAGAGAATTGCTATTGGTTGAAATTTCTAAAATGTATCTCTGAATAACATTACAAAATTAAATCATAGTGGATTTGATGATTAAGTTCTTTGTTGAATATCCATGATGGTTTCCCACTTACATGTAAATTGTTGCTTCAGAATATAAGCTTCTTTTACCCTCCCTGACTCTGCCTCTCCCTGTGCGGTTTTTCATGCTACCTAATTCCCTATATGTTTTCTGTGTAAATTCAGCTTAAAACAGCAATTAGTCGTGCAACCTCCAGGAATGATGTGTCAACCATTAGAGATGCCCTTGAAGTATCTGCTGAGATGTATAAAAGAGATGCTAATAATGTTTCTGACTTTGTCCAGCGTCATCTTATTTCTCTGTCTATATGGGAGGAGCTACGGTATGCATGTAGTCATTTTCTGCTGGATTTCATTTGTTGCCATTACTTCATTTTACAGTCTCTTGTAAAATGACTCCCTATTGCTTTGAACTAGGATTTGTTTTCATTTTATCTTTCCCATCATATTTTGATCTTATCTTATCTCAACTTCCTTTTCTTGTCTTTAGAGCAGCTCCCGTGATCCTGTTGTGGTGTTGCTTTAATGAATTGTTAATTGTCAAAAAGAACATAGAAATGGAAATTTTAAATGGTCTGTTTGATTTTCTTGCAGGTTCTGGGAGGGGTACTTTGAGTATCTAATGGAGCATCCTTCAAGCAAGTATGGCTGCACATTCTCAACAAATTGTGATAATCTTAATTAATTTTCATTGTTTAACTATTTGCTAATATTTGTTACAATGATTAAAAAACAATTAAAAAAACTGCTCATCAATCCATTAAATTTGGTCCTTGTCAATAATCCAGCTTCAGCTAATGGTATAGTTAGTATTCTGTCTTTTATGAGTTATTGGTGACAATAATAAGTTAGCTGACATAATGCTTAGAGTCATGTGGTGGTTCTTGTGATGAAAGAGCCATAATAAATTGCAAAGAGCATCTCTAGATAAAGCCATTTTGTGTTTAATTTCTGCCCTCTTCCCCTCCCGCACACTTATACATGGAGAAAAGGAGGAAAAACAAAGAGCATACAGCTACTGAGTACTGGGAGGCGCTTTCTTCAGTTCTTCTAGGATGCATGAAATTTAACCCTTTTTCTGTTCTTTCCTTGATGAAAGATTATAATAATTACTTTCTTTTAGAATGGGCATGCCAAGCTTCTGAGGTGTTATGCTTTTTTATTTTTATTGCAGGCCAGCCAATTATTCAGCTTTAGTAACAACACAACTAATTCTTGTGGCATTACACATGGTGATCTTCTTTGTCTGTATTTCTTTTGTTTCACGACTTTTATTCCCTCCTTCAGGCTTCACTTGCTGTTATCATGTTTCATATGTTTCATGTCATTGTGAAGGCTGGATTGGGACTTCTTGATACTGATGCTTGGCACATGATTGAAACAATAGCAGAGAAGAATAATATTGGATACAAGCAGTTTGTAAGTTAACTCCTGATTGTATGCTGCTTGACAGTGGTTTAATTAAGATCCATAGTTTACAATAGTACCTTGGCCCCTTTTTTGGCCAGTATATGCAGGTGTTTTTATCGGGACTTCCATTGTGATTGGACCTCTGCATACCTCAGTGTTCAGTGTTGTCTGTGATTTTAGCTTTCTTGACTTTTAAATATCTAATCACAATGTGCTATTTGATACAATAATGCCTTTGGTTCTGATTTACTTGAATGTTTTTGTAACTGAATAACAAATGGATGTGTGACATACCATGTCCTAAAGCAAATAGAATAGCTTTCAGAATGGAGTGGGTGTTGAATAAAACTATTTGGAACACAGGGATTCTGGAACAAAATGAATTTAGATTTACTTCGAAGACAAAATATGTATCTAGCATGTGTCATCCTGATACTTCTAGTTATACTTCTGAAAAAAGAGAAGTGGCGTAGGTGAACTATAGTATCCAAAGTAGATGGAAATTATTGCCAATGCTTCCCAAATCTTTATAAAGGATAAAATAGCCAAGTAAGGGATTTTCAATTTGCTATTCTTTTCCTATTCGTGCGTAGTAGAGTCGGATATCCAGCTATATTAGTAGCTGTACTTTTTCAAAATCCCTATTTGAGCTATCTTTATTTTTTATATTTGAGCTCTTGTATGTTTAAAAAACAATCAATCGAGTATACTACTTCACAAGTACCCATCTAAAGAGTGTTTCAACTATTTCCACACCAGTTATCAGAAGTGTATTTTCTGGAAGTCATATACTTGTTAGTAGGCCTTTCCTCTTCTTTTTGGAAAGTACCATCCCAAATAGTCATCAGAAACAAGCTAGCATTTACAGCTTCGGAGAGGAATTCTGTTAACTGTTTTGAAGTGGCTGCTTCCGTGGTGTGCTTTCCCCAATATATAATTGATAAAGGTTTGAAATAAAAGAGCCCCTGATGTTGGTTTCCTTGTAAATGGAATGGTTCTTTGCTTTCCATATGGAAAAGAAACTTTTATCTTTGTTCATTGCTTTAGTGCATTCATTAAACAATTTGATTTTTTTTTAAGTTCATACTTTTATTAGCAGATTATGTGGAAGTTTAGAAAAACTCACTTTTGATGTGAAAAACAAAATTAAGCAACTTTACACATAAAGCAGTGTGAAGGTAGGAGGAATCAGTAAAAGCATTTCACTAGATTTGGAGGAAACTTCAATCATGGTTGTTTGGTATGTTCAACTTTTAATAGCATGATTATCCTGTCCACTTATGTCCTGGAAATACAAGAGCTCATATTCATTTATATCAGAAGTGAGTAAAAGCTAAGCATTTCATGCATTTTGTGATAGAAATTTTACATAATTACCTATTTTGAACACTCAATCGTGGTCAGGTTTTATATTCTTGGCATCATAGATTACATCTGTCACGGAGACCTATGTCTTCATATCTTGATATTTGGAGAATGTCATCTGACACTCTGCTGTGCTAAATGATAATTCTTATGTTCAATTTTCCATGTCCCATAATCACTATCCACTGTGGAGTTGCTTAATCCTTTAGGCTTAGGGACTTGCACTAAATGAGATAATCAACTTTATCTGCATTTAAGAAATCCTTTCTTTTCTTTCATTTCAATATTCATTGAGTCGTCAACATGTTTCTCATGAAACCCAGGGTTTTGGTGATGATTTAAATTGGTTTGATACATAGTTATTTTGTCAATATCTTGTTCCATTTTTTTTGTTGTCACTATTTCCTTGCATCTTTTATGATTTCATGCTACTGAAATTTGCTTTGTTTTTTGGTTCAGATAAAACTCAGAGGATTCTTGTCACACATCCAGCAAGTTCGTATCAGTTACTGGGGAATCTCTTCTGTAAAAGCCCAATCCATGCGATCTCCTGGATTGTCTTCCCCACGCCCAAAAGATTCTATGGATGAGAATGAGCAACCTGCAGAAGCTTCTGTTATTGGCAGGAGCTGGGTCCAAAGCATGTTTAGCAGAGATCCATCCAGAGCAAACTCTTTTGGTCGTGTTCGTAAAGGGGCTTCCGATGGCACTTCAGGTTTGTATTTTCATAGCAATGGTCACCTGTATTACAATAATTTTGTCTACCATTATATAACCCTTTTTTCATTTTCTTCTGTGATTACAACACTGCTGTTTATTTCTGATTTGAGCAGTAAATGAAAATGGAACCCCTAGAAAACAAGATTCATCTGCTGCTGGGCAGAAGAAACTTCAAACGAATGTTCGCATACTTAGAGGCCATAGTGGTGCCGTTACTGCCTTACATTGTGTTACCAGAAGAGAGGTCTGGGATCTAGTTGGTGACCGTGAAGATGCTGGTTTCTTTATCAGTGGAAGCACAGACAGCATGGTAATTTAGCATAACAGATTAATTTCCTTTCCTGTATAATTCCTTTACACAATTCATGTCTGGAAATTTAACTGCAGAGCCATGCTTTCTGAGCACTCTTTACTGCATGTGTTAAAGCTTCTGTTTCTTGGCTCTAAATTGAAGGAATCAAGACAGGAGCATTCAAACTTCTACCATTTTGAAACAACCATGCCTTGTAACTGATTAGTTAAATTGCCAATCCTGTAATCCAGCTTGCTTGTTTTCCCTGTAGATCATAGCCTTTGTGACGTCACACACTAGGATTAATTGATGGATGCAACTGTGAAGTCTTAGTAGCATTATTATATCATGTGACATTTATTTCTTTTGAATGATCATGCAGGTTAAAATCTGGGATCCTAGCATTCGTGGTTCTGAACTTCGTGCAACTCTGAAAGGGCATACCAGGTGTCTTGTTTTTATGTATTTGTGATGATTTATTCAAGTCAGTATGTGCTGATGACCCTGCTTTTTCAGTGGTCATTCCTCCTATGATTGACCTTAACATTTGTGGGCTGCAGAACTGTTCGAGCTATAAGTTCTGATCGAGGAAAAGTGGTATCAGGATCTGATGATCAGTCTGTTATTGTGTGGGATAAGCAAACATCCCAGCTTCTTGAAGAGCTGAAGGGCCATGATGCACAGGTTTGCCTATTAGGATCATCTATGCAAGTTTTTTATATTAGGAATAGGACTAGAAAGGTTTCACAGAGTTGCATGCATTGTTAATCCAATATTTTTATGTCAGAAAGTTGCGTCAGTCTAGCATCAAATTCCCTGTGAAAGGTTCTTTCAATTGTGCTTGTCATGCTTGGATTGAGATATCTGTGTTAGAAAAGATATACATATACATATTCATATACATATACATATACATATACATATACATATACATATACATATACATATACATGCATACATACAAACATATATGTATGTATGTATGTATATCTTTTTCTTTCTTAATTTAACAAAGATTTTCTTATTATTGATTTTGTGGAGATTCTATCTAACACAATGCTTGCTCTTTCATGTTGCAAGTTTGCAACACAAACAAAAGTGCTTGTTTAAATTTTTCTTTTTCGCTAACAATATAACTAATTTAGATGTTACTGAGATTACAAACGAAACATATGTAAAAGATATTTGAATCGGAAAATAATTCGTTTATTTATTCTTGTAGGTTAGCTGTGTCCGTATGCTGTCTGGTGAACGTGTCCTGACTGCTGCACATGATGGAACTGTTAAGATGTGGGATGTCCGAACTGATACTTGTGTGGCAACAGTTGGCCGTTGCTCGAGTGCAGTCCTATGCATGGAGTATGATGATTCCACTGGAATTCTTGCTGCTGCTGGTAGAGATGCGTATGTACTCTGAAACTTCAAATGCTACAGTATGTTTTTGATTCTTTATTCTGTAATTGACTAATAAAAAAAAAACCTGTTTTAACATTTGCATTGCTAGGGTTGCGAATATATGGGACATCCGTGCTGGTAGGCAGATGCACAAGCTTTTAGGGCACACAAAATGGATTCGGTGAGCAGAGTGGAGTATTTTTCCTATCCATGATAACTATTAATTATAGTTGTGAAGGAGCCACGTGTCTATCCATTATGCAGGTCAATTAGAATGGTTGGAGACACATTGATTACTGGTAGTGATGATTGGACTGCAAGAGTGTGGTCCGTTTCACGTGGAACATGTGATGCTGTTCTAGCCTGCCATGCTGGTCCAATACTGTGTGTTGAGTATTCCATGTCAGACAGAGGAATAATAACAGGTAAATATCTGCTACTTTGTCTTTGTTGTGATTTGATTGCGTTAGATCTTTTATCATTTATAGGAAGGTTTATATGATATCTTAAGTATCAGCATGAATGCTAATGATTCATACTAAAATATGTTTCAAGTGCCAACATGAACTGCTAAAATGTGTACTAAAATGCAATTTCTTTTTTCAGGTTCAACTGATGGTCTTCTCCGATTTTGGGAAAATGAGGAAGGTAAGAGCAGTATTTTTCTTGCAAAGTTGAACTTTATATCTTTTTTGTTTTGGAGCTCGTCTATGTCTGGCTATGGCAAGATGCAATTTTTCCAAACCTGAGCAGTCTCATCCAACTTGCATAGGTGGATAGTATATCACCTGTGCTGATATTATCTTGCTTCTGCGTTTTTATTTAGGAAGTAACACAGTGCTTCTCCATGAAATCTTAGTATCTTCTCTCAGTTCATTAACTCTCTGAGCACATGTATCCTAATGAATGCAATTGTGGTTACGAGTACTTTATTTACCAAGCCCTGCTAGCTGATAAGTTAACTCTTCATTCATGTTTGTTGTTTCAATCAATTTTTTTCTTTTTCCAATTCTCTCTCTGACCCTCTCTTTTTTAATTTTTCAATCCCCTTCTATTTGTCATTGACAGGATTGTGAATGCAAGGATGACATCTATTTAACCCTTAATTTAAGAGGACTTCTCTCCATTGATATTTTTTCTCCATATACTACATATATGTGAAAGCTTTTATTTACTAACATTGAGCGGTCAACCAAAATAATTTGGTTCCAGTACAGTCTACCAATGGAAAAACCATAATGTATGCCAACCTTAGGTGTGTGATTTTTTATATGGGATTGCAACATAGTTTTTCTTAAGTCTTACCTTGGTAAATGGTTGGAAGTCACGCAACTGAAAAATGCATTTTGACCATCTTTCTTCCTGTAAAATTTAACAATTTCTTTGCTCATGGATATCATTTCAGCATGGTGTCATGGCCTGTGTTCAGTGTCTTTTGTGATATGTCCTGATAGCATTTTTTACATAATGTATGCAGAAGGCATAAGATGCGTGAAGAATGTTACTATTCATACTGCTCCTATATTATCCATCAATGCTGGGGAACACTGGCTGGGAATTGGAGCAGCTGACAATTCTATGTCCCTCTTTCACCAGCCTCAAGAGAGACTTGGTGGCTTCTCTAGCACGGGATCAAAGATGTCTGGGTGGCAACTTTACAGAACACCTCAAAGGACAGTTGCTATGGTATGAATTGTATTAGTTCTATCAAACTGTCCCTTTGTTCCTAGCTATTACTGTTAATTCTGCTTGCATGCATATGTTCATTGAAACACACACTGGGCCTTGTGTTCTATAACAAGAATTTGTCTCTCATCCCATAAACCCTCTCAACCCCGTTCAAATGGTAGCATTCCCAATTTCAAAACTAATATGTCCTCCTGAGGGCCTCCCCTCCTCTTCTAGGCAGTGTTTGGTTTTAGGTTGAAGGGGGTTAACATATAACCCCTCTTAACCATGTTTGGGAGTGTTTGTTGTTTTTTGGGTGGGGAGAACTTTAAAGGGTTAACAATCTCAAATTGGGGGGGTGGGGGGGTTGTGTGCATATTATTTTTTTTTTTGTCAAATTCAATATTTATTTACCCTCTCATTCACACCCTGTGATTGCGTCTACCATTACACATTATTTTCATTTATTTATTATATTCTAATTTAATATTGATTAAAATACTATTGGTTTCCATCATTACAAATAATTTTTGCACGCCTAGCAGGCATTCTTAACACATTGTCCTTCTATCTCTTTCTTACACCCCCTTAACATTGGACTCAATAACATTTAATCTTAAACTTTGTACCCAAACCAAACACAAACTTAGCCTTATGAGCTCACCTAGAGCCACTAAAAACATGTTTAGATGTTGGGCAAGTTTAAATAGTTTGCATCTTGTCGAGTCAAAAAGAAAATGTCAAATGCTAAATAAGTAACTGTTTAATGTAGAGTATTAAATGTTTAGTTCAAGGTGATTCAGTGCATTGAACGCATTTTGACTCCAAACTCCCAGTAATTTGGATTGGGGATTAGTGTTTTTGCATGGGTTGATTAAGTGTTAAGGTTGAAATCAAGGGTGTAAAAATAATGGTTGAATGGGAAATGTATGGTGTATAGAAATTATAAAATTAATATTGAAACTAATTATAATAAAAAATAATAATAAATGTATAATGGTGGGACCTAACTGTTGGGTATGAGGAACATAGAGGGAAGTAAAGTATGAATATGAAAAAAAGAAGAACAAAAATATTTTTTTGCACAAGCTCCAAAATCTTCTCCACTAGCTTAACACTTGACCCCCTTTTTAGGGTGAACTGTTATCTTCCTCTTTTACCTTCAACTTAAAAAGTATACTGAACATGGTTAAAGGGGGTCAAATGTTAAATCCATAACTCATAACTGCATTTAACCTCAATCCACCCAGAACCTTAGAGATTAATTGTTTTCCTTCAAAGGTTGAAAAATGGAAGGATGGTGTGCATGTATTTATCTCAGAATAATAAATTCAGTTATTGAAGTTTTCCATGTCTAAACTGACATGTTAACATTTGTTTATTCAATGCCCTTTTTGTGCGAGATCTCTCTCTGTCTGAACTGTTGTTTGTTTAGTTAAAACTTGTGTCCTGTTAATGCCCAGGTGGAATGGAACCCTTGATAATGTAGAGCCTACTTCTTATTCAGCTGTTGTTTCGTCCTTATCTAATATTTCTAGATATTATCTTGCAAGGGAATTAAATGTTCTCTTCAATCTAAAGATTTTCATTCAACTTGCTCTATTATCGAAGTTTCTATCAACTGATTGGCCATAATAAGATATTTTATACCTCCAAGCTATTCTTAGGCCTGCTTCTTAATCCAACAATTCCCTTGCCTGGTAGGTGTAATCTAGCAATCCTTTGGCTTTCCTTTGTGCCTGTTGATCTCATTTGGCCTTGTCTCATCTCATATTGCCCTATTAATAAATGATCTTCCACAAACCCAGAAAGCAGATGTGCTGTTCTGGTAGTTTGTTGATTGATTCCAGCATTGTTTGTGTCATTAATTTTTCTCCAAAACCTTGACTTCTTAGCCAGCAACGCTAGCAGTTGATTTTGCAGCTGGAGCTGGTTTGTAGCATCCTTTTTTTTTTTTTTTGTATTAATAGGAATATTTGATGCAAGCTCAAATCCAGTTAAATTGCTCCTCCATCAGGGATTTACTGCCAGCTGGTTCTTAAACTAAATAAGCAAAAGGCTGCCTTCATTCAATGGAATCACCTACACAATAGCAATTGGTTGTGGCCTGCAGTCTGAAGGCATTTTAAGGCTGCAATTCATGGGGCTACTCTACATCTTTTGATATATGCTTTATATGAACTTCTTTGCTCTTAGATTCTGCCTTCTCTGTGTTGGCTCTAATGAAAATCAATGAAGATGAAACAGACTTCCGAGTCAGATAAATCATAATGATAGACACGTTTCTTAAAAACGGATCCATGAAGAAACCAAATATTTGTTGGGATATATTTATAGCATTTGTTTCTATTTTCCTCGGAAATAATAATTTTTTTAGAGGAACATATGTACCACCATCTAACTTGTTTCACCCGTTCTGTTTCTGGCGTTGTTTGTCATATACAGGTTAGATGTGTGGCTTCTGACCTTGAAAGGAAAAGGATATGCAGCGGTGGTCGTAATGGAGTTCTTAGGTTATGGGAAGCTACCATCAATATTTGATTTTGTATTATATCATTCGCTGAAGTTTGAACCATTGAAGGTTGTGGCGAGAATTGCTTGCGTGTCCATTGCGTTATCCAATCTGACATCAACCTTGTAGTAAATAAATTGTATGAATTTTGCCTCGGACAAATTTTTGCTGCCTTAATCTGTCTGAAAATGAACAATCACGTAGGGTGCTTGCATCTCATTATTCTTTCTACAGACATAGCTTTGTACAAAAAATTGTCAGTTGGGAAATGGATTTATTTGTTGGTAAGAGGAAATTGATCAAGAGATGTCATGAAAACACACGATGGAGTTTACTGGGCTTCAATAATAGACCTCAGCCACTTGTATATGACGATTGGTTTATAGACATGTTTTCCATGTACGTGTTTTCTTCTTTATGTGCTTCTTGTGCAAGCCAATCTTAAGCCCTCTGCCACTTTGCTGCCATTGTGAGGTGGAGCGATTCCACTTCTCTTCAGAAGCAGATGTTATGATCATAGTCATATATCGTTCTCCCGAGTGCCAAGGGAATCAGAGATGCAATCCTATAATTTGTTCTTTAATTTTCGTCTCCTCTGAAAGGCCCTTCGTTTTTTCTTTTCTTTTTTTCCCTCCTGAAACCAGTGTATTACTGGGGATGATACAGATAAAGAGTACTCTCATATCATATCATGGTCCAATGTTTTAGATAGCTCATGGCAGTATATGATGGAACTACGATTTTAGGTGCGGGGGTTCCAATATAAAATATTTCGGGATGCATTAACAGTAATGTAAAGTTATGCAATGATAGGTTTTTTTTTTTTTTGGGGAGAAGCATATTTTCTATAAAACCAGCCTTAAATTCAAGGATATGATTAAAATAAGACTTAAATTTAGGACCAAGGTGAAAACTTTGTTAAACTTTACAAGTGCCATTAGACTTGGTCCGCCCTTGTATAGAGAGCTATACCGTGCTTTAGTTATGAAGCTAGTCTACGAGGCCACGCTCTCCAACGAGTACAAGTTAAAAAAGCAATTTAGCTAAAAAAAATGTGACTATTAGCAATGTATTTTTTATAGTAGCAAGGAAATTTTTTTAGTGCGAGCCAATTTTCTTTACAATGACTCAACCGTTGTGGAGGGCTGTATAAACAAAAGGAGCCACTAATGTTATAAAAAACAATGCTAAAGATTTCATTTAAAAAAAAAAATTTAGTCAAACAAAAAAAATATAAAAATAAAATAAAATAAAATAAAAAATCTTGAAGGATTGTAAAAAAAGGCGATTGCTAATATCATTAAAAAAAACTTTGATTTCATAAAAAGAAAAAAAAATTAATGGTATCCAATAAAAAATATTTCAAGTTATTTTTTAGATAATCTATATGAAATGACTTAAGTGTAAAATGTAGAGAGACAAAAAAAAAAGTTGGGCTCCACACATGTCTAGTCCATTTAGAAAAGTTTAGCTTATGAGCCTAGCATTTTATTTTTTCTCATGTGGGAAATAATTTTAAAAAAACAGAAAATGTTCATCTATATAAGCAAATGACATGTTAGTCACAATATAGTGATAGAAAGGTAGGTGGGAAGTTGGGTCATGGTATCTTATGCCTAAAAATTCAAATTTTAATTTATTTATGATGTAAAACACCTAAAAATATTATCATAAACTAAATAATAACCTCAAATAACCCAAAAATTAATCAAGAAACTCAAAATCAACTCAATTTTAAAAATATTCTAGAGACATCCCAACCATCCCAAGTAAGGAGTAGGACAAAGAACACCAACCTAAAACTCTACTTCTGCAACCCATTAATACTAAAATTGATATTTTTCATAGTTGTAATTAATATTAATAAAGATTTTTTTTTCAATTGAAATTAAGAGACTGTCTCCTTTTTTAAATCAGAAGCTAAAAAATAAAAAATAAAATTTTGGAGCAAATTGAATTAAAAAATAAAAGGACTGAATTTTAAAAATTAGAAAGTAGAAGGACCAGACTAAACTTTTCATGCAAGTTTTAAAATTGCAAAATATTTTTCTTGATTTTCCTATTTTAATCATGCCGTTTCTTAATAAATTAGAAACAATTAACCATCAATTCAGCTGAGAAACATTCAGTCGAGAAGAAAAGAAATTAATAACTAAAATGGAAAAAATAAAATAAAATAAAATACTACAATAATCTATATAAACTGTAAGAAAGACTCCAGTCGCGTGGTGTACAATAAAAAACAGCTCGACATTTAGTTTTTGTGAATAATAAGTGCAATGAATATGTGCATAATTGTTAGGGCAATACGTCTAGTCGAAGATTTAGAATAGCCTGTTTTTCTCCTATTTTTAGTATACCACCAGTACAGTGTAGCGAGCACTTTTCAAAATTTATTTTTATTTAATTATGTAAAAATTAAAATGAATATTTGAAAGAAATACCGTGACTTAAATATTAAAGAAAAGAAATACTTTTTAGTCAAAATTTTCTTCTCTCATTCATGTAATTATTTTTGACAACAACATATCTTTTTTATTAGCAATATGGTTTATTGAATAAAAACTAATGAAAGTTAAAAGTATTCATAAAAAATCCAATTACTTGAATTAAAAAGAAAGGGAATATATCTTTTTAATAAAAAAATTTCATGTATTTCTTTTTTGTTTTGAAGAAAATGTGTATTTTCAATTAAAAACTATGACTATGAAAGAAAATTTAAATGAAAAAAATAGAAAAAATCATGAATTCATCATTTTAACATGCATGTTTGAATAAATTTAATAATAATAAATATGAAGAAATCATAATAACAAAATAACAAAATATATATTATATTCTTATTAAAAATTAATGATATATATTTTTTTTGCATATTAGTTCATATATGATTATTCGTAAAGTAATAGTTAATATTACCATAAAAAATCTATTGTTCTTAAAAATAATGGTATAAATGTATAATTGTTTAAATATTATTTTAATAAATTTATTTGAAGTTGATTTTAATCTATTCTTTTTTTTAAAACTTAAAGGTTGTTTAACAAATAGGTGAAATGTGCCCAGATCTAAATGGATAAACTTGCGCCTATGTCTTTATTTCTTTTTAGATAGACTAGAATACATTGTTTGTATAGGTAAACAACGTATGAGGTTTAAATTATAGTCATTTTTAACGGATGAAAAGTTGAGGCATGAGTCAGACCCCAACAACCCATTTTTTAAATTTGTTTTCACTTGTAAACATTGAAAAATATCCTAGAGATCTTATTATACATCTTTTTCCCCCAAAAAAAAGGTCCACCGATAGATGTAAAAATCCAAAATTAAAATGAATAAAAAGAACTTTCCTAAGCTATGATATACTTTTTATTGCAAGATAAAAAAAAAAATTAAACAATATCTATGAAACTTCTCTATGCAAGATAAACCTACTAATTTTAAAATCTGTTTTTTTATATTAAAAAAAATATATTTGATAGACTTTCTTTGTCTTTTTCATTAAAATTTTAAGTAACTTTCTCTTTTTTTGCTCGATACTTCGTGACTTAACATTAAAAAGTAAAATTTAGAATCAAAATATAAAATTCTAAAACTGACTAAATAATGCATATATTGAAGCTTTATGTGTCTTTGGAACAATCATCTTTTTATGTCATTGTTGTTTAAAATTTTTTGTTAACTATAATATAAAAAATTATTTTGAAAAAATAATCTTTAATTTAACTTGGGAATTTTTTCCGACATTTTTGCATATATATAAGAGCATGCAAAGTGAAAAGGTATTAACAAATAAAAGCATGTGTTTAAACAAGTGAAAAGTTAACCATAAACAGCATAGAACCCACGGTGTTTCAAGTCTGTTCAAGAACCTAAACTCTCTTGGTGTCTTTTTATAATTATAATAATTACTCACATATCAGATGGTTATTGGACTGAATGGAAGATTAAAAAATAATACTTGTAAAGAGGAGAGAGAATACAAGTTTAACCACCACAAAATCCACCTCCATCATTTTCAATCACTTTTTGCACCAGGGTAGCTTTCTTCGGTTCCATGGAGGCTCCTGCCATTACCAGGATAGCTTTCTTCCGTTCCATGGAGAGGCTCCTGCCATTACCAGGTCTCCAGGTCTCTTATGCATTCAAGGCACCGTACCAGTTTGAGATTGTTCCATCTGCCTTGCTGCCATTCCCCTGCCAACCTATACAACGGCAAATAAAATGTAGAGGCAATACAAAAATCATAATTAAAATGCTACATGAAATATCACTAAATGTCAAATAAGTTTATCAACAAAAGCTAATTATGCATGAAAAACACCATAGATAGATATCCATTTGCACTTTTCACTACATAATGTAATGTCATCTGTCATTAAAATATTTACCAGAGTTATATGTAATTTTTTTATTTTTTAAATACAATAAAATAACTCAAATACCTTTTAATTGAAAACTTTTGAAATTAACAATAATATTTATGTCTTTTCACTTGTTAAAGCATAATAAAATGAAAAATTTACCCTCAAAATAAAAAAATTAAAACATGCATCTAATGTTCTTTTGATCTTTTCATAAAGTTTTAATAAACAATCATTTAGTTTTTTTATATAAATTAAATATTATTTTAATAAAAAAATGTTGCACATGTAATGCAAATATCAACGTACTGTAGGCACTCGCGTATTTCAAGAAGCATGCATAACGTCTCTCTAAAATAATAATAAAAAATCTCTTTATATGTGTTATTACAAGTACTAACATAATTTTTTTTTTGTGCAGCGTGGTTTAGGACTCGTGGGGTGTTTTATCATATATGAAGCCTTTTTCTGTTTTTTCTCTTTCCTTTTTTAACAAGTCTTATTTGTCTTTGTTGTTGGTATTTCAAATTTAGTTTTTTTTTATTTTTTCTTTTTTATTTTTATTTTTCTTTTTTTATAAAAATTTTATTTGTTTTCCGTTTTATCATTCAATTTCAATTTGTCATTTCTTATTTTTTTCAATTTGAACATCATTCTTTTAATTTTGTTTTTTTAAGTTTTTTGTTAAATTGATTTTTTTTTAAATTTCATTCTTCAATAAAAAATATGTTTGTATTTCTTATTTCAATTCTCATTCTCATTCTTTTGATTGTTTTTTTCGTACTTTTGTTAAATTAAATTTTCTTTTCAATTTCACAATTCAACCAAATGTTAAATTTATTTTGTATTTTATTCTTATTTTTTTAATTTTAATTTTTTGTTTGAGTACTTTGGTATAATTAAAAATATTTTTTTTTAATTTCATCATTCAACATTTGATGATTGAAAATTAAGTTTCATGATTTTGTAAGATAGAGTGCTTTTGATCGAATAAATTGAGTCACGAGTTGAAAAAGTTAACTCATATTGATATTAAGTTTTTTTTGTATATATAAAAAAAGTTTTGTGATTTTTATCATTTTTTTTTATTGTATTATCCTAATTTTATGATGTAGACCATGAATTTAGTAGGATAACTTGAGTTGATTCGACCTTAATTATTAGGATTATAAGTTTGTCATATCAAGTCAAGTTAATTCAAACTAATTGTCTGAGGATATTTTTTTATTTGATTTTATTTTTATGTATTTAATAAGTTAAGAATTGAGATACATTCTATATCACTTATTGATTTTTTTTTTTTCAGGTTATTGTTATCATTTTTTATATATAATTTGATCTATCTATTATTATTGTTTTTTTATAATTTAAAAATAAAACTAATTTATTTAATCTATTTAATATAGTAACGTTGCAAATTTTTGTTCTTCTTTGAAACGTATCTTTTTCATGAAAAAGAAAAATTAGGCTTGCAGCGTAAGTTCATAACTGGTTTGACTCTATTTGTACATGAATGATAAAAGTTGATTTAAATACCATAAACATGTTGGATTGTATTTATTGTTGAATTTACGGCATGAATTAAGGTCAAACCTCCTATTTCTAAACCGGATTTGTGTCTTTTTTTTTTAATAATAGTTTTAAACAATAAATAATGTATTTTCATGGTTTCATCAAACTTTTTAAATAAATGACAGTTATTATTCTCTAAGAACTATAAATATAAATTATTTTGTATTGGCATCAACAAATGACATTTTAAAATAGTTATTCAACTAAAAAGATACATTAAATATATTCTCATAATACAACTTTTCTCTCTCTCTCAAATATACATGAAAGTTGGTTTCCCTAGTTTTAATTTCAGCAAAACTAGAATATAAATAGAATAAAAAATTACTGATGAAAGGTTAAAGGAAAAATTACTCTGAACCATTTAATATTAGAGGTTTTAACCGACAAAACAAGCTTTATCTTCTCAGTCCAACACCGGTCCAACGTCTTCAATTCTTCCTTGAAAAAGGATCTGTGAGGGTTGGGATGCTTGATCTCCATGTCCATCGTGCTGGGTGCTGTTGTGCTTGCTACTGCTGAGATGCTGGTGGTTGTTCTGGCTACTACTCTTGCTTCGGTTCTACTTTTGGATTATTTCAATGTGGACGTGCCCAGATAGTGGTGCTGCTGTTGGTCATTTTGGCCTGATTCATCGTAGTGAGTTTCATGGGTTTGATCATATTCGATAAATCGTCTGCGTTTGTTTGAGGTTATAGGTCACAAGATCCTTAATTTTCAGTTCGTTAACGTTGTGCGTTTTTGAATATCCTTTTCTGGTTAATTAATTTAATCAGTTCTTTTTTATTTTTTTTTTAATTTAAAAATATATTAAAATAATATATTTTTACTTTAACAATAAAAATAATGATTAAAAAAATTAATTTAAAATCTTTTTTAAAACAAAATCCTAACATGTCCTCTTCACTAATTTTTTTAACCATGATTATTTATTAATAAATAATAATAAACTATTAGAAATTGTTGGGTTTTAATATAAATTGAAGCAGAAGTAAACAACATTAAATTATGATGAAAAAGAATGAAAAAGAGAGAGCTATATATATATATATATATATGCTTTAGAAATCCCAGTCGCACACAATTTTAGAAGAATACTCTGAATTCTCAACATCACAGTTGAGCTTAAATAATGCAAAAAGAAACCTGGATATAACAGAAAAAACTGATACTAAATCAATTAGTTTTACATTAATTTTTGGGTCTAATTTACTGAAGTTAAACGGTTGCAAGACTTAATTTCAAGGAAAAGAGGAGGACGTGTGGAATATTGTAGTTGATTGGATCGAGAATTATACAAATTAATGCCAAACTGTGAGTTTGAACAGAATCTTCTTACATAAGATGGCTTCCCTTTGATGGTAAAACCAAACCAAGCAACCGGAGGCTGTCTGCGTGATGGAGTGAGATTTCCCTATTTTTATTTTATTTGTTTTTAGCTAAATCTGGAGAAGGACATGATAATGATTGGAGCTGGACAGGCTTCTAAATCCTTTGTTCCCACCTCAACAATGTCATTCCTGGAACCATCTTCTGTTCAGTTTACACGTGCTTCCCTAAAAAAGACTCCAATGTGTCGTAATAATTAATTTTTAGTAAATTTCTCTTTTATGAAGCGGGAAAAAATAAGAAATATTTGCTATTTTGGTGTCCATGGATGGCAGCATTGTCCAATGTTGTTGGTACGAGATTCAGTTGATAATGTAGGGATAAGTTGGGGATTTCAAGGTTTCTATCTTCTTATGTAATTATCACGAGGAGCCGACGACGACAACTCCTCTATCCGTTTTACGAGGAGGTTGCTAAACCCTCTCTCTCGTCTCCAATCGTAACGCAACCCCCAAAATCCAGCACTGAATTATCGTTAACCTCTTTTTTCCTATTTACCAATATTCTTTTTGCCAAGGCAAATACGGAGCAGAGAAACTTCCAGGACAAAAGGTACTTGCCTTGTTTTCATTTCATCTTCTTTGTGTCGATGGAAATCATTGATGCTCTTAATTTTAATTAATTAGAGCCAAGAATGCATGCAATATCTCTGGTCTCAATAATTTGAAGGCCTGTATGTGCCTATGAAACATTAATAATTACTTGGAAGCCATTTTCATAACAATAAGAAATATGAGTTTTTGCTACTCTCTCAATTTGTTTATGGAGAAAATAATGAAATTCACAACATCAATTGCTTAAATATCTTCCTCTCCTTCTCTGTCTCCAGTCTAGGTGGCTTGAATTCATTTTTCAGATCTCTGCATCTATTGCATTTCTTTTATGCACCTAATGCTACAATCATGCATGTTCATATCTTAAATCTTTAGCAGGTGCCGAGACAAGTTTGAGTCGTTTCAGCAGCAATGATTGAAAAAACTGATGATGTGATCGGAGAGAGGATTTGTGTGTCAACGATCCCAGATAATGGCTCTATCTTTCTGATTCATGAAAATGATTCTCTGATCCCAGAGAATACCGAGCCTGAAGGCGGCCGTATAAGAAGGTACTCCACTGGGGATGTAACTATCCCCTACACTAGAGTAAATATTCTTTCACGCTATCTCGCATCGTCAACTGGTTCCTGCCATGATTATTGCAAATATGGAACAAAACATGACTCAGAAATGAAGACAAGGAATCCCATATTAAAGAGCATCAAAGAAAAGCAAGGCATGAATATGAAGAAGACTGTAATTTTCGCAGAAAGACAGGGAGGATTTCCATCTCCTGGCTCAAAAAGACACAACTCCAGCGTTCCTATTGTCACTGGGCGAAAAGTTTCATCATCAACCAAGAAAGAAATTGTACTTTCAAAACAGCTTTTATTACCTCTCAAGGTAAGATCCGGTGCTGGTGAGAAGAAGTTGGTGGCACCACCAGCTCTTTCTTCATCAGCCAAGAGAGTCTTGATGCGACCAATTGTTTCTGTGTTTTCCGAACATCATGTTAAAGGAGTTTCTCAAATGAAGGGTCAAAATGAAGTTGTAAAGGCTAAATACAAGCAACCTGGCTGTCAGGATGTTTCAAAGAAGACTTTGCCTATCAGTGAATTAGATACTGATGAGAACAAAGCAATGAAACTTTCTCAAAATGGAACTCTCACAGCTGGATTGTCTGCACCTCCTTCTAAGAAGATCATGAGGCGCACTAAGAAAGGAATTCATTCCACTCATCTGCCTCCATCCTCTGAGAAGAAGTGCGTTAGACATATTAAAGATGGAACAACTCGCATTAGTCGAACACCCATATCTTCTTTGGCATCATCCAAGTCTTCCCGTAGCAGTGCCTACAGTGAATGCTATGTAAGTGATTTTAAGAACACTGCTGCAAACAAACTACCATCTAAGACTAGGCCTAGGAAGGATGGAGTAGTTTACACTACAGGTAAAGATTCCACAGCCCGAAAGGTAAATTTTAGGTCAGGAATGGTGGGTGAACTTCAGCCTGAAAATAGAACTTCAAGGAGACTCATGTTTAGGCGAAGATCCCTTGGCGAAGGCCAAATTGGTAAAACTGGTACCAGCAAGGACAACCTCAAGAGCAAAGAAGTTTGTGAAAATGAAGCTAATACCGCAAAAATGGAACCGGAGAAAGTTGTTTTAGAACACCAAGATATGCAAGAAAAGAAAATTGTGCAGAGTTTGTTAAATAACATGATTGAGGAGACTGCAGTTAAGCTTGTCGAGAGCAGGAAGAGTAAGGTGAAAGCTCTGATTGGTGCTTTCGAAACTGTGATCTCTCTTCAGGATTCCAAAACCTCGTCAACAGTTGGTGCTTAAGTTTCCAATATCTATTTATATATTTGAACATATATAACTGTGTTTGTATATAATAATCTTATTAATGAAAAACACGATAGAGATACAAATAATGGAGGTGACATGAGAGTGAGTGAACTCAAAAACTTGTGTGAAGTTTGGAAAGGAAAAATTATCCATTGAGTTGAGCGAACGCTGAGGCAATGCATTAATTCTCTTGTTAATGTTTTCATTGCTTTGTGAATGGGGCAATTTTTACTTTTATTTTATATTTATTGTTAAATAGAGTTAGCATAAGAGCATTAATTGTGGGGTACCGTTTTTAATTTAGAAAAAAAAAAAGTTCTATCCAATATGCTTCTGAATCCATGGCTTGCTTGGAATGAAAGAACCCAATACAAAGCAGCTAAGTGTTAGCATAACTACGTGCTTGAGTTTACTTAGACGATACAAAATGTTTCCAAAAATTCCATGGTCCAGCAGCCATTAAAATAGAAAAACCTAAAACATGCGCGTACTTCTTCCATTACCTTGATTGTAATAGTAGAATTACCATTCTACCATTTTTTTTTAAATATAAGTTTTGTATAAGGGGTAATTGCATCTTTTTATGTGATTAATTTGTTGAGGACATCTTAGTTATTTATTTTCTCCCATAGTTTAACTATTTCATTACTCTTAAGAAGTAAAAAAATTATTGATCTTGAGTCTAAAAGCTTTTTATATTTTTTTTTAACAGTAAAATGAGTTGAATGCATGGAAAAAAAGGTTTTTTCCCCTTATATTTAGGAGAATTTTTATATTTTTTACATGATTTTTTTTTGTTATTATCATATTGATTAATATTTAAAAGTGTATTTTTATCAAGGTTTTATATCATTATTTTGCACTTGAGGTATCAATAACTCCTTAACTAAAACATGTTTTATAATAACATATCTAATAATATAAAATACTTTTAATTTGTAATAAATGTTCATTTTAAATGCATGCCTATCACATAAATGAAAAGATTGATTGATGAGTTTAAGAACTGAAATTAAAAGGATAAAAAGATGACCAAACTTAGAAAAGAGATGTTGGTGTAGTCCAAACCAGAACACTGTTCGGTAATTGGATCATATCAGGAGCTATAGATCTTGGATTTAGGTCTACTTTATATGAATGGAAAGGTAAGACATATGCCTACAACATGAAACCCAAGATTTAATAAGGCCATTTTCAAGTTCAAATTATAGCAAAAATGAAGAAGTCCGAATATGTCCTATAGCCCGAATACTGTTAAGTGTTTAGCACATATCTGGAGTTCTAGAAGTTCAAATGACCTTTATTTTTTTTCTTGGAAAGTTGAGACAATTTCCTACAATTTTCATATTTCAAGTGGTTCCAATTCTGACATTATCAATGATGTTTTGGGCAGACAAGAGAAGATAAGGATTATCACCAAGTCAAGAGTTAGTCACCCACTCATCAATGAGTTATCAAATCAATAGTTTTTAATTTTGGCTTATAAAAGGAGGCATTTGCCATGCATTTAGGCATCTAGGTCTCCAGATCAAGTTCATGCTCTTGCTTTCTCTCTTTGTATTTTTGTAATGCTTAAGTTTTATTTTCATTAATATTTTATTTATGCCTTTCATTTCCTTTTCTTTACTTCGTTAACTTTTATCTTATTTATGTTCTTATCTTGTTTATTTTTTTTATTATATTTAGTTAAGTTTATTATGTCAAAGTGAAAAGGTTACACTAATAGTGTAAAAATAAGTATAGTGTAAAATCAATATGGACTTTAATGTTTGATACTAACATGTTTTGTAGTTGTTATCTTGTTCACTGTTCAATACTTTGCTTGTTAAATGACTAATCTAGATTTATGTTGTATAACACTTGGTATAACAAATGCTTGGCACTTTCATAACCTAACTATATGATATAACCTACACTTGTGCTATGAAAGGAACTTGATTTGTTATTAACATAAATTATAATCATGAATGCCTGACAACATTTACAAGTATTAGCATTATTCGAATAAGATAACTAATGTAATCATGTTAACAATTTATAATATGATTGAAACCTCTTTTGTATGTGGTTTCCAATTAAGTAATAAGAGTTTATACTATACTTATTTGACATATCATTAGTGGATCTTCTAACCTTGACATTTGTTGTTATCATTGTTTAATCATTACGTTAATCTTCCATCTTAAAGTTCTCATTAACTTCTTTATTATTATTATTATTATTACTACTACTTCTACTACTACTACTACTACTATTACTATTACTATTACTATTACTATTATTATTGTTGTTACTATTGTTGTTGTTTTATTGTTATCTATAATTTATACATTTAACCTCCATATGGTTCGACCCTAGTCTTACTGGATTTTTTATTACTTCGACACTCTTGCACTTGGAAGAAGACATCAATCTTTTGGTTGTGTTATGTTTTTGGCGTCATTGCTAGGGAGGTAAGTTCTTATACAAATTATAATATTTGTTTTATTTTTTTTCACTTTTCTTGTATCTAACTTTGTTTCTTTTATTTTTTTTTTATTTTTTTGTTTTCTTCTTCTTTTTATTCTACTCCTACACTTGCATGAGTGTGTGGTCACGTATATTAAGTGGTAGACTTTGTAGGATATCCTCATCAGTTTCAAAAAATATGGCCGAAGAAGATAATCAATCACTTCATAATGAGAATAACTGTGTTAGAACATTTAGAGACCACATGAATCCCACAAGAACAAGTGCAACATCATGCATAGTTTTTCCTTTGGATGCATCTCATTTTAATTTTATGCCTGACATTATTCAACTTTTTCCTTCTTTTTATGGTTTAGATTTAGAAAATCCATATTTGCATTTAAAGGAATTTAAAGAGGTCTGTAACAACTATAATGACTTAAATTATAGCATGAACACCATCAGATTAAAGCTTTTTCCTTTTTCATTAAAACATTAAGCTAAAACATGGCTATAAAATTTGAGAGCAGGATCCATTCGTGTTTGGGATAAAATGCAACAACAGTTTTTAAAGAAGTTTTTCCCATCTCATAGAACAAACTTTTTCAAATAACAAATCACCACTTTCACTAAAAAACCAGGAGAAATATTTTATCAATGTTGGGATAAGTATCAAGACTTGCTTAATACTTGCCCTCATTATGGTTTTGAGATATGGAGATTGGTTTCATATTTTTATGAAGGCTTAATAACTAAAGATAGATAAATGATTGAATTAATATGCAATGAAACCTTTGAAGATAAAGAACCTAATGAAGCAATGGAGTTCCTAGACTTGCTAGCTGAAAATGCTCAAAATTAGGACACTGTAGGCACGTATGAGACACCTAGTAAAACTCAACCTCATATATCTAGTGGAAGTATGTACAACCTTAGGGAAGATCATGACCTCTAAGCTAAGTTTGCATCTTTAGCTAGAAAAGTTGAGGCACTAAAATTAAAAAAGAGTGGTCAATTAAAATATATTCAAGATATTGTGTCAAATCTGTGAAACAAATAAACACTCAACCAATGATTGTCCAACCTTGCCTTCTTTTAAAAAATGTCTCCATGAACAAGCCCATACTTTAAACAGTTTCTAAAGGCCCAATCATAACCCATACTCGCAAACATACAACCCTGGTTGGAGAAATCACCCAAATTTCAGTTGAAAGAGTGATAAAAACAATGGATAAACTTCACAACCACCGTTTCAAGTACACCATAATTTCTAAAATTCTCATGGATATGCACCTCTTTATGTCTCCTAGAAAAAATCTTGAGAAAACATTACATGCATTCTGATTAGTACTTAAAAGTGCATTTTTATCATGGTTTTATATCATCATTTTGCACTTGAAGTATCAATAACTCCTTAACTAAAACATGTTTTATAATAATATATCTAATAATATAAGATACCTTTAATTTGTGGTAAATGTTCATTTTAAATGCAGGCCTATTACATAAATGAAAGGATTGATTGATGACTTTAAGAAGTTAAATTGCAAGGGTAAAGAGATGACGAAAATTAGAAAAGAGATGTCGGTGCAATCCAAACTGGAACACTGTTTTGTAATTGGGTCATATCTGGAGTTATAGATCTCATATTTAGGTCTACTTTATATGGATGGAAAGGTAAGACATAGGCCTACAACTTTCATATGGAGCCCAAGATCTAAAAAAGCCATTTTCAAGTCTAAATTATTGCAACAACAAAGAAGCCCGAAGCTGTCCTCCAGCCCGAGCACTGTTCAGTATTTTGGCCATATCTGGAGTTCTAGAAATCCAAATGAGCTGAATGTTTTACACAAGAAAGCTGGGACAATTGCATACAACTTTTATGTTTTCGAGTGGCTCCAATTTTGACGTTATCAATGATGTTTTGGGCAGACAAGAGAAGATAAGGATTGTCACCAAGTCAAGAGTTGGCTACCCACTCATCAATTAGTCATCAAATCAATAGTTCCCAATTTTGGCCTATAAAAGGAGGCATTTACCATGCATTTAGGCATCTTGGTGTCTAGATCAAGATCATGCTCTTGCTTTCTCTCTTTGTATTTTTTGTAATGTTTATACTTTGCTTTCATTAATATCAAGTTTATGCCTTTCATTTCCTTTCATTTACTTAGCTAACTTTTATCTTATTTATGTTCTTATTTTGTTTATTTATTTTTCTTTCTTTTATTATGTTTAGCTAAGTTTATTATGTCAAGGTGAAAAGGTTACACTAATGGTGTAAGAATAAGTATGGTGTAAACTTAATATGGAGTTTAATGTTTGATACTAATGTTTTGTATTTGTTATCTTGTTCACTCTTTAATACTTTGTTTGTTAAATGACTAATCTTGATTTATGTTGTATAACACTTGGTACAACAAATGCTTGGCACTTTCATAGTTCATACTGTATGATATAACCGACACCTAAGCTATGAAAGGAACTTGATTTGTTGTTAACATAAGTTATAATCATGAATGCTTGACGAGATTTACAAGTATTAACATTAATCGAATAAGATGACTAATGTAATCATGTTAACAATCTATAATCTGATTGGAACCTCCTTTATGTGTGGTTTCCAATTGAATAATAAGAGTTTATATTATACTTGTTTGACATACCATTAGTGGAATCTCTAACCTTGACATTGGTTATGATCATTGTTTAATCGTTACATTAATATTTCTTCTCAAAGTTCTCATTCTCTTCTTCTTCTTCTTTTTCTTTTTCTTTATTATTATTATTATTATTATTATTAGTATTAGTATTATTATTATTATTGTTATTATTATTATTGTTGTTATTGGAATTGTTATTGTTGTTGTATTATTGTTATTTATAATTTGTACAATTAACCTCCCTGTGGTTCGACCCCGGTCTTGCCGGGTTATTTATTACTTCGACACTCCTGCACTTGGGAGAAGACATCAATCTTTTAGTTATGTCACATTCATTGAAAAGTAAGAGACAATCAATACTCAACTTGCTCAAAACATGACAGACTTTAAAGATACTCTTACAAAACTAACATCTGCTCTCAGTTTCCAAGAGAAAGATAAGTTTTCATCTCAACTACAATAAAATTCCAAGGGGAAATACAATGCAAATGCAAGTAGTTCTGGAAGCCAACACATTGATCAAGTCAAATCAGTCACTACTCTTCACAGTGGTAAGGTTATTGAAAAACCCACTCTTAAACCTTATGAGAAAGATGATGAGCCAATCTTTAAGGATAAGGAAGGGGTTGAATATGAATATTGTAAAGAAAAGACTAATTTCCTACCAGCACTTCCATTTTTTCATGCCATGACCAAATAAAAAAAAGTCAATCACAACTTTGAAATCTTTGAAACTTTCAAACAGGTAAGGATCAATATACCTTTGCTGGATGCTATTAAACAGGTTCCTTCGTATGCTAAATTTTTTAAAGATCTATATACTGTGAAGAGGAAACTGGATGTGAAAAAGAAAGCGTTTTTAGCCGAATAAGTAAGTGTCATTCTTTAGAACAATAATGCTTTGAAATATAAAGACCTTAGTTGTCCTATAATTTCTTGCTTTATTGGAGAACATAAAATTAAAAGAGCCTTGCTTGATTTTGAAGCTAGTGTGAATTTACTTCCATTTTTAGTTTTTCAGAGTCTCAATCTAGGTGAGTTAAAACCAACTTCTGTAAATTTTTTACTTGCCAATAGATTTGTAAAAGTGCCTAGAGGCATAGTTGAAGATGTGTTAGTACAAGTCGATAAATTCATTTATCTTGTGGATTTTATTGTCTTGGATACACAACCTCTTATTTCCTGTTATTTTAGGATGTCCGTTTCTTGTAACTTCTAATGCATTGATTAATTATAGGAATGGACTGATGAAGCTATCATTTGAAAACATGACATTGGAGATGAATATTTTAAGTAAAAATAAATGGGATGAATATGATAAACTTGAAGATGAATCATTTACAAGAAGTAGATCATATTGAAAAATTAGTTTATGATAAACTTGAATCTACTTTAAGTAAAAATAAATGGGATGAATATGAAGATTTGCAAATGATTTATTCTCAAGAATAAATCACTGATGAAAAATGCATTGAAAATGTTGATGCAGATCTTTTATCAAAAGTGACAACAGATTCGACATTTAACATCACACCAATTGATGATTACTTTCTTGACGAATCCTTACTTTCTCTTAGTCTAATGCTTTGGTATGACAAAAATCTCAATTTTCTTGCTGTAGGAGATTTGCCAGCTCATTGGACTAGCCAATACAAAAAAAAGTTTTTTAACGAAGTGAAGAACTTTTATTGGGATGACCTTAGCTTATTCAAATATTATCCTAATCAAATATTTCAAAGATGTATTCCTGACAATGAGGTAAGTAGTGTCATTAAACTTTGTCATTCTGAAGCATGTGGGAGTCATTTCTCGTAAAAAAAACAGCTGCGATAATCTTTTAAAATGGATTTTATTGGCCCACCATGTTCAAGGACACGCATGCATTCTGCAAAATTGTCAAATTGTCAAAAAGTTGATATAATTCTTGACTCTATTTATTCCCTATGGAGCGAAAATCAATATGGAGCAGTCCCTTTATTGAGAAACATGTGTATCGTTATAGGGCCTTTGATATTGAGAATCCAAAGAATGATAATGTTTTTGAGGTAAAATGGACATCGTTTGGAAGCTTACTTTGATAATTTTCCTAGTGATAATGAATCCATTGGTTTGAATGATCCTATAGATAAAGGTTGATTATTTTATTTCTCTCACATTGTTTGTGTGTTTTTTTTGTTTGTAACTCTTGGTTTGCTAATCTCTTTCACCCTAGTTAAATAGCGGATAACGGTACTCTATGACTCTTAAGTCTATTCTTTCAGTTTTCCATGATAACTAATATATGTTATATATTTCTTCAATTCCTTGTTCCTTCTCTTTTTTTTTTGCATCTCTTTTCCACTTCTCATCTTAAAAAATGGACCACACTCTTGAAAAATTGAAAAAGTATTTTCCCGCTTTGCTTCAAAATATGATTTTAAAAATTTACCGAGCTAGGTATGCAAGATCGAGGTTGTTAATGAACCATGGAATTCCTAAAGAGATTCGCTGTCTAATTTAAGAAAAGGTCCGATTATCAGGTGAGTCTTCTAATTCATTCATTTCACATATGCCTGGAACAAGTAGAAGTACTTTTGCAAAGAAACGTCATGCAAAACGACTAAAAGTCTATCATCAATGTGCTGGATGAACTTGTAATGCACAATGTCGTTCTTTAGGAATGATATCTATAAACTGTGAAGATAAAATACAATTAATTAAGGATGGTTTAAGTAAGGAGTCATTAGATAATCTTCTATTAACTCTTAAGACGCATCCTAGTGGAGATGTGCATCGTGCAATTCATGATTTATGGCCTTTATTTCATAAAGAACATGCTCGACATAGTCTTGGGAATCTAACTAAAAAAGACCTTGTTTGCTGGTTTTTAAGAAAATTAGATGGGAAGCCTATCCCTGACCCATACAGAGCGTTTAAGTTGTTCTTGGATGTAAAACTAAGGGAAGACGTGAGCCACAATCATAACTATGATTTGAGTTTTAGTTTGTAAAAACTTGTGTCTTTTGGTTTTATTGATAGTAAAATATTTGTGTCTTTGCTATTTCTTATATTTGTTTAAGTGTGTTTCAGGTTAGTCAGTGTTTATTATTTTAGGTGATATCTTCTATACTCTATCTTTCTACATTAGGACATTGAGGACAATGTCTCGTTTTGATTGGAGGGTGAGGGTAGTAGTTGAAATAATAATAATTAAGTAACTGTGTTTTCTATTTCATAAAGCATGTGCAAAATTATCATTACTAGTATAGCAGAGTAAAGAAACTCTTTTGTTAAAGTGACTCTTCAGACGTATCTTAGTAACTATTCTTAACAAGGTCTATTATAATACTTCTTGAAATATTCAGGTTTACAAACTCTCGCATTATTATCACTTAATTCTACTCATATACTCATTTAACATATATTCTTAAACCTTAATTTTCACACACACACTTTAACATATGATTGTGGGTTGTACATTGGATTATTACATTATTTATGTTCTTTTGTTAAAGGTAACAACTAAGGGAAAGGGATATAATACATACTTTGAAAAAAAAAAGCAAAAAAAAAAAATGATGATAATAAAAATGTAGATAAGTTTGGTTTCGTAGCCTTCCTA
>NW_011508597.1:0-682 GCF_000495115.2 Populus euphratica
ATTTATTAAAAATATTATAACAAATTTATTAATTAATTTATTAATAAAAACAGTCATTCATAGGAAAAACTATAATAAATTTTTAAAAAACTAAAATTAAAAAAATTAAAAACAAGTCTAATTACAATATATCATTAACATCATAGTCTAAACTTTATTTATTGCTTGTTTCCTGTCCGTGTTTGTTCAAAGATAAATATCTTCAACTCCGTAAATGACATAAGTTCTTGTGTATGAAAAATAAGGCTAGCTAACCTTTATCTAACAAGATAGACAACGAAGAATCAAGTCCAAGACTGTATTCTATTACACTATTTTGACTTTAAAAACAACTTAATTACGTGTGAGCCAAATTCCCTAGGATCCTCCAAAAGACAAGGCCTCCCAAAATTTCTTTTACATCTTTCCAGGTGCAAGCGCCCCTCTTTCAAATAGTGGATTATCTATTACAACGAACTTATAATAATGGAAAGAATATCACGAAATATCAAGATTAACAATTGACGTTTTAACATTTAAAACCAACGATGCTAAGGGTTTTAATGCAATATTATTCTTAAAGCAACATGCAATGCAGGGACTTTGAACATTTATTTTGTAGAATTGTTATTTTTTTTTTTTTTATTAACATGGATGTCCGGATCAGCTTACACGCACCACGACTAATCCCACGCGCCCTGAA
>NW_011508599.1:0-681 GCF_000495115.2 Populus euphratica
AGGTGCAAGATTAAACCCGGTCTTTTTGTGGGCTTAGGATCAAACCATTATTCTTGATGTTTTTATGGTCTAAAGACTAGAAAATCTTTCACTCATACTTATAGAAGGATAAGAATTAAATTACTTACAATTTTATTTTTACGAGTCTTTTTTCAAGTGTTTAAAGTGATATTTACACTTTTCACAATATATTTTTCTAGTAGAGTTGATTAGAATAATAATTAAGTTTATAGAAGAATTTTATCAATTCACACCTTACCTTTTTTTTTTATGATTACAAGTGAAATAAGGGTGTTATATGTTGTTATTTTTTTTTTTATAGGGAGGGAGTCTATTTAGATTTTTGCTTTAGAAGTTCCACCCTTAATTTGAGAAAGTAAAAAGCTATGTATAGGCTTAGAAAATAAACTAGCCGTCAAACATAGTTTTTTGGCCATTGATAGAATTGGTTGGACTGTTTTATAATCTATCAAACTATTTTTAAAGAATCCCAAAAGTTTCTAGAAATATTTTAAAAATAAACTAGCTATTTTGAAAAGCAGTCTGACCATTTTTCAAAATAGATGGACAGTTTTGGCTACTAGTTTATCATTTCCAAAATAATAAAATCGTTTTGGGTACTGTTAAGATTTTATTCTATTTATATGTTTTGGTCTTTTCTTAGTTTTTTTTTAGATTGTG
>NW_011508626.1:0-674 GCF_000495115.2 Populus euphratica
GCTTGATTTAATTATTGTTGGATATTTTACTTAGTGGGCTATAAGCTCAATTGCTTGTTTCTAGTTAGGGTTTAAATATTTATATCCTACTTTTCTAAATGTTAGACAATTATTGATGAATTGAATAAAATTTGCAAAGTTGCATACTTTTCCAACCCCCATTCTTTCTCTTCTTCAGCTTTTGCTTCTTATTCTTTGGTTTTTTCTTCTTAGCTTCTTGTTTTCTCTCTTCTTAGCTTTTTACTTCATCTACAATCACTTTTTTCCCACATTAACTTTGGTATCAGTGCATAGGCTTTTAATTGTTCTTATAGTTAATTGATCTTTTAGGACTTGTGAAAATCCTCAAAATTCAACACAGTTCCTAAACCCTAAAAATTATGTAGAATCATCATCAACAGTTGATCTAGACTTGAAAGAAAAAAAATCCATTTAATCTTTTTGCTTACAGCTTGGGGGCAAAAAAACTACTTTTCATCTTCAAATCTCTTTTGTCCCGCATCACTAGCACATGCATACATGCACACATTTGTACAATTGTGAGATTGATTTCAACCAGGCCAAACCACACAAACATGCAGTTAGGCCCTATTTAAAAGTCTGTAAATTTAGCAAATTTAATTAACTTCAAATTCATTTTCTCTATTCATATTTCAGAGCTAACATTAGTTATA
>NW_011508637.1:0-669 GCF_000495115.2 Populus euphratica
TTTTAAAATGATCTAATATAAAATAAATGGCAATTGAAAAAAACAAATGAATTAGGACAAACTTCTTGTATTGAGTTTAATCTTTAAAACACAGGATACAAATTTAATTAAAAAATTTAATTCTCAATCAATTTAATTTTAAAAGATAAAATCTATAAAAAGATATTGATAAAAAAACTTATAAAAGAAACAAAAAAATAACGAGGATAAAATTTAATAAAAAAACACTCAAGAACGATGAATTTTGAAAAATAATATTTTAAAATAATCCTAAATAACACAAATAGCAATTAAAAAAATCAAGAAAATCTGGACAAACGTCTTAAATTTGGTTTAATCTTAAAAGTCATAACCTGTGAAATATTGGATCTGAATCCAATTAAAAAATTTAATTCTCATTCAATTTAATTTAGAAGAAAAAAATCAGTGAAAATATATTAAAAAAAACTTGCAAAAGCAAAAAAAAAAAAAAAAAAAGGAATGGGAATAAACTTGAGGGAAAATAATATTTTAAAATGATCTCAAATAAAATAAATAACAATTAAAAAAATTAAAGTAAATCAGGACGAAACTTCTTAAAATTAGATTAATTTCTAAAAATAGTAACTTGTGAAATATTGAATTTGAATACAATTAAGAAACTTAATTCTTAAACAATCTAATTTTTAA
>NW_011508601.1:0-681 GCF_000495115.2 Populus euphratica
AAATCATGATTTTTTTTATAAAAAGAAAAATTACAAAAAAAAACAATAAAAGAGATCATATGCCTTATCCATTTAGGAAGTCTTTTAATATAATAGGGCGGATAGCATGCTTTTCGCCTCCAATATTTCTTAAAATAATAATAATGACAACGTGTAATTTGGTATTACCCAAATTTTAATTAGTGTGTGGCTGCAAAAATAAAATCTATATTTTTTTACTAGAAATATCTAGAAAAAAAACTAAATATCTTTATAAACTCATAAATAACCTTAAAAACATACAAAAAAAAATTGAAATCAACTCAAAACTAAACAATTTCTTAAGCTTAGATCTAGTTTTTTAGATAATTTTAAAGTGAAGAAAAATATATAAATGAAACTATCATTATCAAAACAAACTTTCTGACACCAAAATAAATCATTTTGTGGTTAGAATTATTGACAACTCTAGTTATTTTTTTTTATTATTACCAGAATTCAGCTATCTCTTTCATCTCTCAAACTATGAATTAAAAAATAATTAAATTTTTGCATCAAAATTAAATTGCAAAAATATTGATGGATCTAATGGGTATAATTTATAAATTTTGAGGATTAAATTAAATTTTTTGTGTGAACTTTAAAACTATTACCTATTTGTAATGTATTTTCTATTTTTATACTTAGTATTTTAATTTTATC
>NW_011508602.1:0-681 GCF_000495115.2 Populus euphratica
AAAACTTCTTTGCTGCACTTATTGTGTGTTGGTGGGATAATCTCCCTTCCTTGGTTCTCTAAAGACTTGAAACTCTAAAGACTTGAAAACGACTTATCGAAGAACAACTGACTTCGTGGCGTCATCCTTATACTTCTCGTTCGCGAATCAATATTCGTTGGGTGGGGGTTTCTGTTTTCAATAGTGCTGGTGCCTAGGTACAAGTTATCTTTGTGTCACACTCCTATCAAACCTGATTTACTTGGCTTTCCGGGAATTGGCATCTTTGCGTGTGGGTTGCGTGACCATGTGATCACGAGGTTCGCATCATTTGGTATCAGAGCTTGGCTCCATTAATCAGGTTATATCCTCCTGAAATTTTCGTTTCTTGTTAATTCCGCAAAAAAATTCCTTAGTATCCAATTTCTTCTTCTCGAATTTGCGGCATATAAAAAGGAAAAAAAAAAATTGTTATTTCATTCTGTTATTGTTCAAAAAATATCAGTAACATAAAAAAAAAACAGAGAGAAAAGAGAAAAGAAAAGAAAAATTGTTCAAAGGATTAAGAATTATACCTATTTCCGTAAAATTGGATAGTTGCACATTTTACATCAAAATTCAAATTTGACCTTGCTTGGATCGTATCATTAACCTTCCAACCCTACTGCCATTGTTAGATTTCCCTTTAACCCCAACATTTCT
>NW_011508670.1:0-661 GCF_000495115.2 Populus euphratica
AATGAAATGAAGGAATCCGATAACTGTGAAGCCAACCACCTTAGTTAAAAATGGTGGGAGAAGGTGTAGTCATCCTTTTACACCTTAGTCAAAAATGATGGGAAAAGGTATAGCCATCTTAGTCAAAAATTGTATGCACCAAATTGGTGTTATTTGCCTAACCCCTTGTCTTTTGCATGGATGCTTGCCTATAAATAGGCAATGCATCCAAGCATTATAAACACACCACAAGAGAGAAAGAAGAGAGGGTGAGAAGAGAGTAATCCCACAAAATTATGAGGTATTTGTGAGATAGTAAGTGAGGTGTTTTCTCCTAATAATAGAGAGATTTTTGTTGTTCTCCTATTATTAGAGAGAAGTTGTATTCCCACATTACTTAGTAAAATCCTTCTATACTTGCCCGTGGACGTAGCCCAATTGGGTGAACCACGTAAATTCTTGTGTGTCATTTCTCATTTTATTTTGTCCCTTACCTTTGTCTTGTCGGGTTTGCATGTCAGCATCCTAACAAGAACAATATCAAGTTCACATTGGTATGGCATGGGATGCATGCATCATAACATGTCTTAACTAAGTTTAATATCCGAAGAAGAGCTGATTTAATAGATATTTATTGAAAATAGATTGCTGAAATTGGACATGTATTGATTTATCATGAATA
>NW_011508603.1:0-680 GCF_000495115.2 Populus euphratica
TTCGTTGTTTTCCCTGCTTTGTCTTTTTCTCATGTTATCCCATTAGAATGATTTGGACAGAGTTTATTTATCTTATTTGGTTTTGATTTATTTTTTATATTTGAGTTGTTTATTAATTTTTTTATTTTATCCTTTTATATTTACTTAGTTGAAAATTAAACTTTTTAATTCGTTTCTCATTTTTTTCTTTTGGTTTATCTTGTTTTTATTATTTAATTTATAAATTTATTATGCGAACTCAAATTACTATAAATTAATTTTTTTATCCAATCTTGTTTTAATGTTTAGTTAGTTGGGAATTGAGTTATATTTTTTTAGGTTATTATAATTTTTATTTTAATTTAGTACATTTGATATCATTGGCTTTTTCTAACCATTTAATTTAAATAAAATCAATTTATATAATCTAATTAAATCTATAATCTGAATCATAATTTTTTTATTTTCTAAAACGTGTACATGATATCTATATATTATTTTTTATGTAAAAAAACTAGTGAACACACGACGTAACTGGAGTCAACGTATCTTAGTACCTATCCATTGCTGTCTCATTTGTTTTATTCTATCCGGGTCTCCTAGGTATTTTCAGAAATAGCACAGGAGGCCAGATCTGTAATTTGAAGCATTAATATACGCCGTTTTGCTGATGCCTCGACTCAAGAAACGCAGTGTGGACT
>NW_011508605.1:0-680 GCF_000495115.2 Populus euphratica
TAAATTTTAATTTTCGAGTACTTGAAAAATTGATTAAAATATTAAATTTTAATTTTAATTTTAATTTATATTGATCAAAATATTAAATTTTAATTTTCTAGTACTTGGAAAATCGAGACTTTTTAGTTAAACTTTGAAAAGTTTGATTCTCGTATATATCAAACCCATTATCATTTGAAATCCCACTTTCTTAGCTCACTTTTTTCCTCAAATTCGGGAAACCAAAGTCACTTAACGAAAAATGTTATTGTCACTCAAACCTTGTCCTCATCTAATATATATGCATGCCTTTATGTGCATTTGTATAACCAGTGGGTCTCTACAATACACAAACATACATGCCTCGATTAGGTTCAATTGTAATGAAAAATAATATTTATCCATTCAGCATTTAAGCACAATTTTAAAATGTAATATAGTGTAAAGTATACGTCATGAATTAGAAGAATCAAATTCAAAACTATTTTAAAAAATAAAAATAAAATGATGTTTTTTTAGCAAAAATAAGTTTTATATTTTTAAATCAACAGTTTAATTACTAGATTTTAATTGGATCAGATTTGAACCATAAATTCAATCAAATTTTGAGTTTTTAATTAGATCAATTTTTTTTTTTTTAACTTGGATTGATCTAGACTCCAAATGAACTTGTTGACCGATCTAAAATTTAAGAATATATA
>NW_011508604.1:0-680 GCF_000495115.2 Populus euphratica
GATAGATAGATAACATGAATTAATAAAGTAATAACATGAGAAATAAAAAGTCTTAAAACAAAATTTCTTAATACAAGAAAATGACTGAATGGTAGGAAATAAACATGAATCTAATGTTCCTTTTTGTATTAAAAGCTAATGAGTCTAAACTCGTAATTAATTAACATAAATTTAATAAAGAACTAAACTCCTAAACAATGTCTAATATACTAGAAATAATTCAAATTAAAAATAATTATTTAAAAATAAAGAAATAAAATAGAATAATAAAGAAATTGTCATGTTAAAATTTATCCATGAAGCCCGAATATCTAATTTTCATATACTTTTGGCAGATTTAAGTCTTGATTTCAAACATATCATTCTCATTTATTTGGGTGAATTACTAGGGCTACGATATATAATTGGAAAGTTTTAAATGTCTAGTTCTCATCCCAACATTAATCACAGCAAAATTTCACTTATAACACCAAATATGTCACAAACAATTAATCGAGGTCTCGTTTGGTATATTTGATAAAATTTATCTATTAACTTTGAACCTATAAAATATTATATTTTTGAACTTTATTTGACTTAAAAATTTATCACAATATATTTTCATATGTTTGATATTTTTCTATAAAATTTTAGCTTTATCCAATGTATAGTTTAAAAGATATGTTCAATATCACAAAACT
>NW_011500743.1:0-12900 GCF_000495115.2 Populus euphratica
CTGATTTGGAAAATTTGTGTTGCTGCCCCCTTTGATGTCCTTAATTAGCTTGAAATTCCTTGTTTAACTTGGACAAATAAGAAAACAAATTTCCTCCCTTGTTACTGATTTAATTACTTTCCTTCCTAAGTGAGGAAAAGCATTAAATAGTCCTCCCCTCTTTAGGAATAAGATTTGGCCAACTTCCTTACTTAGTTAGGAGAATAAATTGCTGACTCTTTATCCTTGTAGTATTAGAAAAAGACAAGCCTAGCAAGGCTGGTATTGGGCCGGACACATCAACCCCTTGTTCCACATGAATTGGGCTCTTCTTGGACCTGAACTAAATGAATTAAAGGCTGTCCTTCATGCTCCTTAAATGTCCTAAGCCCCTCTAGGTCCATTTTGTTCCATATGTTCTGAACAAGCTCATTCAATGCTTCTTTAAACTTCTTAGCCCTAACTCTTGTGATTGGTCCAATTGGCACCTTCAATGGGTTGTTGGCATGATTACACTTGGTGTTAGGCTGATCCGCATAAAAAAAGAAACCGTTTGGTTGGTGAGATACAATGAATAAAATAAAACCATGTTTCTCTTGATGAGAAAAATATGATTGGAATATTTTTGAACTTTTGCATTGTAATAAAAAGATATATCACACTTGGGAAAGAATTTTTATTATTTAATTGTATTTTTTTACTAATTTATAGGATATTTTAAGTTAAAAAATAATTTATTAAAATTTTAAAAATATTTATTAGATATTTTAATGAAAATATATTGCAAATAATTTTTAAATGAAAACCAAGCATGATTTTTCGATCACCTAATTGGTGGTCAAAATATGGAAGTAGATGATGTGTAACGTATAACTGCAAACGGCACATCAAGTGCTCTTTTTTTTATAAAAGAAATTTGGATGCACGAGGAGAGAAGGGTAAAACAATAAATAAATAAAGGCTAGGCACTAAAACTCACATCATAGGCCCCCACGCCTGACCTGTTCTAACTTTGCTCTTTTTACTTCAATCTTGACTATAATTTATTATTAAAAATTAATTAAAAATTTATTTTAAATATTATTTTATTAAATATCATTCAATTTTATTTTGAATTTAATTTTCAAGAAAATTATATCAATTTTTTAACATTAATAAGCAATTTATTTTATAACCCTTCATATTACTTTAAAAAAAACAGAATCATTTAAGTTGTGGTTTGTTTATAAAAATTTATTCAGGTTATTTTATGATTAAATTAAAAATAGATTTCAAGAATTAAAGTTATTTAATATAATTGTATCCAATTTTTAATAAAAAATTTGATTAATTAACTTAAATTAATTAAAAAAATTATTTAATACAATTATACCTAATCTTTAAGTAATAAATTTTATTGATTGATAAGGAGATATTTAAATTGGTAATCTCAATCACATTATAGGAGGTAAGCTCTCATTCACTATTATTTGAAATCCAAAATAGATAAGAAGTCTAGTTAGGAAATCTAAAGTTTGATCTTGAATTTAACAATTTTATCAAAAAATTTCCCATAACAATTATACACATTATGTGTTGTTTATAAATTTTTATAAGTTATTCATATTAAAATTAATAAAATATTATATTTTTAGTTAAAACTTTTTTTTATATGATTATTATAAGATGTATGTAAAACAAATATTTTTGTAAAGAAATACTAGAAAAAATATATCGTGTTAATAAGATAAAAGGGTTTTGAATAGAGAGATACATTTCTTATCATTATTTTTTTTAATTTGTTCTTATTTTTTTATTTTTTAAATAAATATTATTGAACAAAATAGTTATATTTTTTGTGGAAAAAAATATATTGATAAGAAAAAGAGGAATCGTATTGGCAAATTATTTTGTTTTAATGAAATTATTATTACTTTTACAATAACAAAAAAACTTATTGCTATATGATTAATTAGAAAAAAAATACACCAAGGGATTCTGTGCTGATAAAATATCTTAATCTATTTCAATATCATAATTTCTTGATTTTATATTTATTTAGTGCTAACAATATATATATATATATATATATATATATTAACTCATATAATTTTTAATTTATTTTATTAAATAAATACATAAAATTTCAATTCATAATTAAGATAAATTATGGTGCTAGATAACACCTTGTTTCACATTCATTTGATTACATTTAAACAAATTTCTTGATGTAGCCGAAATGGGCCAACCAGCTAGTTATAAATTATAGAAAGGTTTAATTCTTCAACTGCCTTGAAATCTTGAACCACTCAGCATGGAAAGATCCTTCCACACCAACCCTTTCATATCTATGAGCACCAATCTTTAAAAACTCAATATTTATTTTATATAGTTCTTGATTTATTTAAACATTTTTTTATTTAAAAATTAAAATTTAATTTTGATAGCTCCAGTGTATTTTGCTTTTTGCTTTAAAATTAAACTTTTAGCATAATGAAGACATGTTTATGTATTTTAAAAGTGATTTAAAAAAAATTTAATTTTTTTTATTTTTTATATTAATATATTTTTAATGTTTTTAAATTATTTTAATGCACTGATATTAAAAATAATTTTTTAAAACATTATTAATATATATTTTTATATAAAAAATTATTTAAAAATAATCATAACCATAATTTTTAATATGCTCAGAAATTTCTCATGTTTCTTCTCCATTCAGATATCCAAAAAAAAAAAAACAAAACTAGAAGAGAAGCAGACAATAACTACTTGAAAAAAAAATCACATCTTTATCAAACAAATAAGAAAGTACACACCTTGGAAATGGGTTCTGAAAAATAAAGGAAAACCAAAGATCTGGGAATGGAAGGAGAGACGAGAAATCAGTAGATAGCTGACAACAATAATATTAAAGAAAGAGAAAGAAGGGAAGGTTCACGTAAGAGCAGCAGTTGCTTACCGGGCAGAAGTGATAGTCAGAAACGTGAGACTTGATGATGGAGCTTTTCATTTGTCCGAATTTATATACTGTCGTTTTCATGCCGAGAGAACAGAACCTCCTGGTTTTTGGATAAAAATAAACTTGATAATCGCGATCACGCCAGCCTCCGTTCTTTCTTTCTTTTTAATCTGTGATATATTAAAATAAATAATATTTTTTATTTTAAAAAATTGTTTTTAATATGGAATGCCATGAGCCTCATCTTCAGCTCTGTTTCTGGAAAAAAAAAAACCCTGATGCAAGGTTTGTTTTCAAGAAAAGATTGTTACTTGGTGAAAAGGTGGCATAGCATGGGTTTATCTGGCTATATAACAATTGAAATCAAGTAATTGTTGCAGCATTCAAACAGTTTCCCCGCCTTGTAAATAATAAATTCAAATGTAAAGTCGGAAAAGTATAAACCAACATCCATTGCATGGCAATATTGTAAAGTAAATAAATTGTTGAAGAATAGCAAAGCAAGAAATACCACCAAAAGAGAAATTATTGCTCGAATATCTGATTCAAACTACTCCTCAAAAGCACCATTACATTTCTCTTCAAAGCAGGGAAGAGCCACGAAGCTTAAATGAGGAACCTGGTGGCACTAAAATACAAAGCAGTAGAACCGCCAAGAAAAACCACAACATATAGAAGAACGAAAAAGTGTCTAAATATTCAAATGGATCGAGATGAATCTCATGAAACAGGGGTGGCGAAAGTTGTACCCAGCATGGAGTCCAGGGCAAAAGTTACTGTCTTATTGAGAGTCTTGATTAAGCTTGCTAGCACTGGATAAAGGTTTAATTCTTACACTGCCTAGCAATCTTGAACCATTCAGTATGGAAAGATCCTTCCACGTCAACCCTTTCATATGTATGAGCACCAAAATAATCTCTTTGAGCTTGGACCAAATTAGCAGGCAACCTTCCCCTCCGGTAGGTGTCAAAATAAGCGAGACTGGATGACATACCAGGAGTGCTAATACCGGAGTTGATTGCAAGACACACAACCCTGCGCCATGCAGACTGGCGCTCAATAATTTCCTTTGAAAACTCTGGATCCACTAGAAGGTTAGCAAGATCAGGATTTCTATCATATGCCTTCTTGATCCAGTCCAGAAATACAGCTCGGATAATACAACCACCCTTCCAAATCCTGGCCAGTTCTCCCAATTTCAAGTCCCATCCCTTCTCAATACTCTTTGCACGGATCAAATTCATCCCCTGTGCATAACTACAAATCTTGGATGCATAAAGAGCTTGTCTGACATCATCAATCAACTGCTTCTTATCCACCACTTGACCAGTTAAAATATCCCCAAAACCACCTGCTTTGAAGACTTTAGCAGCCTCAACACGCTCCTCCTTCAAACCACTGAGGAACCTTGCATCCAAAGAAGATGCAATTGTAGGAGCTGCTACGGATAGATCAGCAGCTTGCTGCACAGTCCATTTACCTGTACCCTTCATGCCAGTTTTGTCCAAAACCTTGTCAACCAGATATCCTTCCCCCTTATCATCTTTAATGCCAAATATATCTGCAGTGATTTCAATCAAGAAGCTAAGAAGCTCACCCTTGTTCCATTCTGCAAAAACACTATGGAGTTCTTCATTTGACAACTTTCCAACTGATTTTAGTACATCATAAGCTTCAGCAATCAACTGCATATCGCCATATTCAATTCCATTATGAACCATCTTGACAAAATTACCAGAACCGCCTTTGCCGATGTAAGTCACGCAAGGGCCACTACCAGGAACTTGAGCTGCCACTTTAAGAAGAATGTCTTCGATGTACTTGAAAGCCTCCAAGGAACCTCCAGGCATCATTGAAGGTCCATTACGTGCACCCTCTTCACCACCTGAAACTCCCATTCCAAGGTAGAGCAAGCCCAATTCAGCCATAGCCTTTTCTCTCCTCTCAGTGTTCTCATACCACTCATTTCCACCATCAATGATACAATCTCCCTTCTCCAAGTAGGCAGAAAGTGTCTTTATGGTTTGATCAACAGGTGACCCTGCCTTGACAAGCATAATTATCACTCGAGGCTTTTGGATTGACTTCACAAAAGATTCAGGATCATGGAAGCCATATAAGGGAAGATCTCCCTCTTTTTTAGCCCTCTCAACAGTCTCATCAACTTTGGAGGTAGACCGATTATAAACCGAAATGGGGAAGCCTTTCTCTGCAATATTAAGGGCCAGATTCTGGCCCATGACAGCCAGACCAGCGAGGCCTACTCTTGTTGGCTTTGTGGCAGCAGCCCTAGTTTACTCTTTTTGGCTTTGTGGCACCAGCCATAGTTAACCTGACAATATGATCTCTAATGAGATAAATTCCAAAAGTTTGTGAAACGCTAAAAGCAATTCACGAATCTTGGCAAAAAAAAATATAAATAAATAAATAAATAAAGAGTCTGGATTGTTAAATAAAAGCTAGCAAACATATTTCTTTCACATTCCTTTCAATTTTGGAACATATTGCGAGGCCTCATGTTAAAGATCAAAACAAATGACGGTAAGATTTTCAAATGAAACTTAATTCAAGCTGTTACTCAGAAGACAATGATTAGAAAAAAAATAAAATTAGATCGATCCATTTAATTTGAAAGTAATCAACTTTAAAAAAATGAAAAGAACCAACGAAGCTGTTCAACAAGAATATGATCAAGAATTTCCCAAGCTCATCAAAGAAATCATTAAAAACTTGACTTTTCAAACTGTACTCTGATCACAACAAAAACAAATTCACTAGCAAGATCACGCAGAGACCTGCAAATCCCAGATCACCAATTCCTTAATAAATCCCAGAAACATTAAAAAATCAAAAGCCAAACTTGTAAGCTAATAGGAGTTGTTATAAACTAAATCCTGACAATTATAAAAAATCCTTCTGATTTGAATTCTCCACTCAGATCTCTAAAGCAAATAAAAAATAAAATAAAAAAAATACAAGACAAGAATATACTAAAAAGTACCATCTTTGTCAAGCAAACAAACAAAAAAAAAGTACGCACCTTGGAAATGGATTCCGGAGAAATTAAGGAAAACCCAGGAAAATCAAAGAACTGGGAATCGAAAAGACAAGAGAAATTAGTTGATAGTTGACAACAATAATGTTAAAAAAAGAAAGAAAGAAAGAAGGGAAGGTACATAAGAGTAGCAATTGCTTACACCTGCTTGAAGGTAGGAGGAAATGTAAGACTTGGTGATGATCTGCTCTTGATTTGTCTGAATTAATAAGCGGGTCAAATTTGGCTACCTATAGTATTCTAATTGGTTGGTAGGAAATGGGAGTTGGTGACCGTTGCCTTTGATTTTGCCACCTTTTCCATGCCATGAGCCCAATTTTTAGATGTGGTGACTGATGGGCTACCTAATTTGACACGGACTATCTTTAAGTGCCCAATGCCCATGGTTGGTTTCTTTTATTTCGCAAGAAAAGGCCTGAATCCAGAAGAATGTCATTAATTTATGTTGACATTTTTTTTTTTAAAAAAAAGAAATGTCTTGAGTTTATTTCAAAGGAAACAAATTAGAACTTGGGATTTTAACCTAATTTTTAAATTTTTAAAAGGTTGAATGGAATTTATAATGGAAAGAAAATTAATTTTTCCCTCAACCATATGACATAAGTCATGTTATTTGTGGGCGGAGAAATTTAATCAAAAAATAATTATCATTACTTATTTAACATGAGAGAGATAAATACAAAGAGAAAAGAGAAATAAAAGAGAGCATTAAAAAAGTTGTTTTATGGCTAATTAAAGATATTTTTATTATTTTTTATGATTATAAATATTTTTTTATTTTTATACTTTTTTCTATATTTAAAATGACCTTTTAAATAATTATTGGTGGTTGCTAATTAATTATTTTATAATTATTTAAATGATGTTGGTTAAAATAGAAAAAGATGACCGAACTAATCTTGAGCTCACACACCACAAAATTGAACCACATATCATATAGTTAAGTTTTAGTAGTATGTCTATTAATACGTAGTGGATTCACCAGTTATGGATTCGCAAATTATGACTCTTTGCAAATTTAAATCATTACATTAGATAAAGTCAAAATTTATTGATTTTAACCGACCTAGCTTAAATTGAAAAAGGTCATCTTTGTTATCTCTTCACTTTCTAAATATTATATCCTTTGTAGTCCCCAGCAGCTACCACCTGGTTTCCCATCCACCATCCGTAGTCCTAGTCGTTGCCACCATCACCAGCAGTTAATAAAAGAAGAACAGGAAAACAGGGGGAAGCTAAGGTCGACAAAAAGGATAAGAGAAGGGAAATGAAACAGAGTGAAAAGGAAGCACTCAAGAGAAGAGGGAAAACCATTGTCTACCACCGCAACACCACCAAGAACGGTCACTAGCATCGCTATCAGCTTAGCTATTTGAGATCATCATCTCAGGTAATTCTCTTCCCCCTTATAGTCATCAGTCATTGTTCATCTTTTGCATGCAGAATGGGCACTGTGTACGTTTTACAAGAAAGAAGAATAATTAACCAGTTACTATACATGCATACAGTAATCGACTAATTAATTAATTGGTTGTTGTGCTTATGCATAGTAACTAGTCCTTAGTTGCTACGAGCTGGATCATCAGCCTAGCTCATGTGGTTGGCTGAAGTCCAATCATGTAAAAAGTAGACCCAATTTCATTTTTGGGCTGCTTTTGGCCCAATCTCCTTTTGGGTTGGCCCGACCTAGTAAAAAAATTCAAAAATCATTTTGGGAAATTTAGGATTTTCTCGCGTGTTTTTCTATGCCATTTTGAGTAATATCAGTCTTTATTTTTATATCGTAAAGGTACAAATCCGGTATTAAAATATCTAATTTTAAAAAAATATATATATTTGATGTCTTTTGGCTTTAATAACTAGTTTATTAAAGTCATGAGAACTTAACCAATATTTCAAAAAAAAAAAAAAATTTGTTTTGTTTTAATGTCAGGGATTATAAATTTATACGTAAAACGTATTTCCAAAATTAAAAAGATAGTTCTTTTATAAACATTAGAAAGGTTAAGTTTTATCCTATAAGATAAGAATCTCCTTACTAAAGAGGGCTTTTCTTAAACCATAGAAGGATCGACAATTAAAAAATATGAAAAGAACTTAGATTTTTATCAGACAATAAAACAATGCAACTTGCTTACCTTAGGTAGGGCGTATTTGGGGTGCTAATATCATCACTTTACACAACTAGTCTCCGTACCCGATCTCAAAGACCAGTTAGAGTTCTTAGTAACCAAAATATTAGGTGGCAACTCCCATTCTATTTTTTTTTAAAGATAATAATTCCTTATTTCCCCATATTTTCCGGAATAAATAGACATACCACACCTGATGAGGGTGGTGGGCGATCACCGCGATGTTGCATACATGTGACAATATTCATACAATTATTACTAACAAAAAAAATAAAAAAGAAATATAATGAAAAAAAAAGAAAAAAATTGTAAAGTATATTAATTAAAAAAAACTGAGAAGAAAAAAGAAGAAATGAGAAAAATACATACTTGAGTATAGAGGAGAAGAGAAGGAGTTGAGGAGAGAAAGAAAAGAAAGAAATGGATATTGACATTTTTTACATATGGGGAAGAAAAAGAAGAAGAAATGAGCCCTTTCTGTTGTGAAATTAGGGATTCTAGCTTTTTATTTGGGTGTTTTAGCGATAGATAATTAAATATTAATATTTTTAATCATTCCTTTAGTGAAACCGTCTGTAATATTTAATTTAAATTTTCAGAATTGCAAAATATCACCAACAACTTTTCAATCCATTAGTAATTCCGTGTTTAATATTTAATTTAAAATTTTTATTTAATTATTTTTTTTAAATTGTCAAATAACACCAACAACTTTTTAATCCATCAGTGATTCTGTTTATAAAGAACAGTAATCAACAATGTAATTGAAAAGTAAACAGTTCTAAAGCTCTTTGAAAAATATCAATATAATTTTTTGTCGGTGATTTCCTTTATAAATAAAATAATAAACATTGTTCACAGTTTACCAATGAATTTATCGATGAATTTTTCTGTCAGTAAATTTTGTTAGTAAAAATAACACATCATCATTTTTTTTGCTTTATTTTAATTATTTTATTCCAACTGTAATTCTCTCAGTAAATATTAGAGGAATATTTTTTTAGTAAAATTTATAGGTAATTTATCAACAAAAATATTTACTAAGTATTTCCTTTTATATTTATCAGAAAATGAAAATTAATATACACACTTTGTTTATTATATAGACCAATGAGTAACTGATTAATAATAATCTCAGCCATCTATTATAGTAATAATAAAATGAACTTTATATATATATATATAGTAAATCAAATAAAAAAAATTAAGAACAAACAAATTGTGCTAAATATAATAAATATGTTTCATAATTAAATAAACACTCCTTTTTATCATCTATCTATACATTGCTAATGTATACATACATTAAAAAACATGTAATGGTCAAATTGTAAGTGAATACTTTACAACTATTTATTTATTTATTTTCACGTGGCAATTAAGTGACAACTACAGTTATACACAACAATTAATGCATGGAAGTAACATAAATTTTTTGACATGACAAATATAAAAAATAGTTTTAAGTATATAAAATCTTGTCAGAATTGTCTATGCATACAGACGAATTTGATGTAATATTTTAAATATAAAAGAACACAATTTTTCTTTTTAAATCTTATTTTAAATAAGCTTTTAAATAAATGACTTTTCATTTTTTTTTAGTGCAGAATTTAAATAATTGATAACTTATGATCTTCTGATATGAAATTTTTTTTTACTTAAATTTAATTAGAAATTTAGAGAATTCTACAAAAATTCTGAAAAACAATTGTCCTATTTTTGCTTTATGTGAAAGGTAAATTGATTTCTATAGTTTTTGCTATATTATTTTTTATTTTTTTAATTTTCTTTTAATTTTATTAAATAAAATAAAAAAAGAAAGTGTTGAACCTGCATCCAATGGCAAAAAAATTTCAGACATTGGACCTGCAATGCAATTGTTTTTATCACCTTTAGTTATTTTATAAAATACAAAAAATAAAATATATATAGATTTAAAAAACTAATTAAAAAATATCCTTAAAAGTGCCTGAAATTACCTAAATGCCACTTATTAGGAAAAAGATCAAAACACCCTTGAATTAAATGCCTAATAAATATTCCACAAATAATTTACAAAAATATGAATATAAATTTATACTCGAAATCAAATTACAATTTCTTGTGCTTCTGGATGAAATGTTTTGCCTTATAAAATTTCATATCAATAATTTTATATGAAAAAACATACAAAAAAAATACATAGTGATAATATAAAATAACATTTGCTTAACTCATATTTTTGCAATTTTTTTTATATATTGTGCTTAACATTTTTCTTAAATATATTATTTTATTTTAGATCTATGTTTGTTGGAAGCCAAACTTATGGTTAGTAAAAACCACTAAACAGATAATTAAATTTCATATACTAAATATTTATTCAATTAATAACATATAAAATTGGTTATTTAGTGGAGCAATAAAAGAAAAGGTATGTGAAATAAATGAAATAAAATAAAATAAAAAAGTAAAATTAAACTTGTTAAATAAATTTCTCTTTTGCAATTCCATAAGTGAAAAGAGAAATGAAGTTACATTAAAAAATTATTTTAAATTTTCTAGTTGTTGCATTGAGTCTCATTTTCTAACAAATTAGTTAAAATAGGACCAAATTTTTTAGATATCTCTTACTTCTTCTAGGCTTCTTTGGGTAAATAAATCACAACGTTAGCTATGCATCCTACACTTTCTTGTATTTATATGATTATTGACCTATGCTTCCGGAAGGGGCGTACTCAAAGTGGATGGACTCACATGTGAATGTGAGATATTTTTAAGATAAGTGGACGTATGAATTATAGAAAATATTCACGAATGAAATATGAATCGAATAAATACAGGGGAGAACCCGTAACTCGATGGTCTTTTGCAGGCCGATTCGTTGGATTCAACAACTAACGTATTGTAGACTGTTAGTTGAATTAATACTTGTCGTTTTACCATATTGAAAAAACGAAGCGAAGCCACGCAATAGTTTATTTTATTTCAATGTTAGATGCAAGTACATACTGTTTTAGACCGCTTGAAAGCATAATTTATGCTTGTTTTCAACAATCATTCATGTTGTGCACATTAATCATAAGTATTTTTTTTTAATTTATTTTTATTATGATTATTTTCATTGTAATTTTCTATTTTGATTTTATTGCTATTATCATCTACATTAACTTATGTATGTATGCTAATTCTGAAAATATCATTGATTAGTATTTAAAAGTGTATTTTTATCATGATTTTATATCATCATTTTGCATTTGAAGTATCAATAACTCCTTAACTAAAACATGTTTTATAAAAATATATCTAATAATATAAGATACCTTTAATTTGTGGTAAATGTTCATTTTAAATGCAGGCCTATCACATAAATGAAAGGAATGATTGATGACTTTAAGAACTTAAATTGCAAGGATAAAGAGATGGCCAAAATTAGAAAAGAGATGTCGGTGCAATCCAAACCGGAACACTGTTCGGTAATTGGGTCATATCTAGAGCTATATATCTCAGATTTAGGTCCAATTTATATGGATGGAAAGGTAAGACATAGGCCTACAACTTTCATATGGAGCCCAAGATCTAAAAAGGCCATTATCAAGTCCAAATTGTAGCAACAACAAAGAAGCCCGAATCTGTCTTCCAGCCCGAGCACTGTTCGGTATTTTGGCCATATCTGGAGTTCTAGAAGTCCAAATGAGCTGAATTGTTTACACAAGAAAGCTGAGACAATTGCCTACAACTTTCATGTTTGCAACTGGCTCCAATTTTGACGTTATCAATGACGTTTTGGGCAGACAAGAGAAGATAAGGATTGTCACCAAGTCAAAAGTTGGTCACCCACTTATCAATTAGTCATCAAATCAATAGTTCCCATTTTTGGCCTATAAAAGGAGGCATTTGCCATGCATTTAGGCATCTTGGTGTTCAGATCAAGATCATGCTCTTCCTTTCTCTCTTTGTATTTTTTATGCTTTGTTTTCATTAATATTAAGTTTATGCCTTTCATTTCCTTTCCTTTACTTAGTTAACTTTTATGTTCTTATTTTGTTTATCTATTTTTCTTTCTTTCATTATGTCTAGCTAAGTTAATTATGTCAAGGTGAAAAGGTTACACTAATGGTGTAAGAATAAGTATAATGTAAACTTAATATGGACTTTAATGTTTGATACTAACATGTTTTATATTTGCTATCTTGTTCACTCTTTAATACTTTGCTTGTTAAATGACTAATCTTGATTTATGTTGTATAACACTTGGTACAACAAATGCTTGGCACTTTCATAGCCCATAATGTATGGTATAACCGACACCTGAGCTATGAAAGGAACTTGATTTGTTGTTAACATAAGTTATAATCATGAATGCTTGACGAGATTTACAAGTATTAGCATTAATTGAATAAGATGACTAATGTAATCATGTTAACAATATATAATCTGATTGGAACCTCCTTTGTGTGTGGTTTCCAATTCAATAATAAGAGTTTATACTATACTTGTTTGATATACCATTAGTGGAACCTCTAACCTTGACATTTGTTATTATCATTGTTTAATCGTTACATTAATATTCCATCTCAAAGTTCTCATCATCTTCTTCTTCTTCTCTTTCTTTATTATTATTATTATTACTACTACTACTACTACTACTACTACTACTACTACTACTACTACTACTACTACTACTACTACTACTACTACTACTACTACTACTACTACTACTACTACTACTACTACTACTACTACTACTACTACTACTACTACTACTACTACTACTACTACTACTACTACTACTACTACTACTACTACTA
>NW_011500743.1:13671-13786 GCF_000495115.2 Populus euphratica
ACCCATACTCACAAACATACAATCTTGGTTGGATTATCACCTAAATTTTAGTTGGAAAAAGTGAGAACAACAATGCACAAACTTCACAATCACCATTTCAAGCACACCACAATTT
>NW_011500743.1:15799-15879 GCF_000495115.2 Populus euphratica
ATCCCCGACCCATAGCTCGCGTTTAAGCCATTCTTGGACGTGAAACTAAGGGAAGATGTGAGCCACAATCACAATCCCAA
>NW_011500743.1:18618-22687 GCF_000495115.2 Populus euphratica
TTTCTTTATTATTATTATTATTATTATTATTATTATTATTATTGTTATTGTTATTATTATTATTGTTGTTATTGTTATTGTTATTGTTGTTGTATAACTGTTGTTTATAATTTGTATAGTTAACCTCCCTGTGGTTTGACCCCGGTCTTGCCGGGTTATTTATTACTTCGACACTCCTGCATTTGGGAGAAGACATCAATCTTTTCATCGTGTCAATCATATTCTGGAATCTTACCTATCACTATAAGTTTTTAGGTTGAGATAATTCTTTGATATGGTATTAGAGTATTAATGACCAAGTGGTCATGAGTTTGAATCTCGTCATCCCCCATTTATTTGATAAAAATTAAGCACAAGGTAATGCGGGTTTGTGCAAGTTTGAAGCCTAAAAAGCTTTCACTGGAGGGGTGTATTAGAGAATAATATAAATCATATCTTGGGACATTACCTAAAACCTTAAGCTTTTAAGTTAAAATGATTCTTTGACAGTCCTTATTATCAACTTCAACAAAAGTATTTTCAGTGATGAAAACATTTGAATTTTCTTTTAAGTCGATAACTGAGAAAACTCAATATAGATCAAGTAATTTATCAAGTTGAAAGACATCATTTCCCACAGTAAATTTCTATATATTTACCAAAATTTTCAACTCAACAACAAAATTAACAAAATATAAAATGAACACGTTAAATAAATTTATATTGGAAAATGCTATAAGACAAGTAAACACTAAAAAAAAAAATACAAATACTATAAAATTACATAATAAAAATTAACATTTTAAAATTAAATTCAAATAAAAAAATAAATAGTTTTGGTTACATGCTATCCTTCCATCGTGCTGAACTTTTCCTACAACGTTAAGAGCTTAATCTTGATAAGCTTCGATGCTTATTATATGTAATAAGCCATCTCACCAAAAACAGCAATCAACATATAATGTACGTATTTGATAATTTGGTCGTTTTTCATCATTAGTATGGGCATTGGGAAAAGTCTTTTTGAAATATTATTTTGAATTTTCCTCTAGCTACTTATTGAACGAAAAGAAAGAGTATGTACGTAGTGCAAAACACTTATCGCCAGCATCACACATTATAACGAAAAAATGTATAAGACATTTGTTTTAGGTAATTAAGGCACACATATTATTAATTCTCATCGACACAAACAAGATACATAGAGGGGTGGCTACCTTTATTACATAAATACCCACATGATCATGAAGGCATTGCCCTTTCATGCTGCACCATCTATTGAAAGGTAAGCACATCAGGAGCCAACCTTGCCATCTCAGTGAATATGGTAGCTAGACAAGACGCAGTACATTTTAATGAGCTGATGGGAACATGCATGTACGTATGCACCTTTGAAAGTTTTATTTCTCAACACAAATACTAATAAGGCTATATATTTGAAAGCGCATGCATGCATGTTCTCCTATGCTAGCTAATTTTGCTGAGCATAGTAATTATCAACAGTCTTGCTGATAGATTCCAAAAGGTTGAGGTAATCATCAGGAGCTGCGTTTGTATAAGCGACAGTCCATCTTGCAATGTTGTTATCGGAAACCTCTAATTTGAACCCGATGATGTTGTCCCGGATCGCTCCTGTCAATACTTTGAAGCTGATGGTTTTTGTGGGGTCGTCTACGGCGTCCACTTCATCCTTGACTTTCATGATATTACCTGATGTTTAAACAACAATGGTGCGTGGTGCATAAATATTATTATATAATGTAAGATATATCAATCTTAAGTGAATCCATCCTAGCTAGATTTTCAAATCATCACATATGTGGATCGTAACTACAATATGAATCGGCCTGGATATATAGTTTCTTACAGAAATATTGTTAACCAGTAAAATTGAAGACGTAAGCTAAACTACTATATATGTACAACATATCAGGTCCAAGTAAAATTACAAGTTAAAAATAATGAGTAATTATAATATTTATATAACTGAGATGTGAAAAAGATACTGTGCGGAAATACATGCAAAGGGAATAATGTCACCAAACGAATACTGAAATGCCTATCAATTATAATTCCATTTGCATCCTTTGACTACGTACCAGAGGGAGCGACGCTGTAATGAATCCACTTGCGGTTGCCAGGAGCAGCCTTCCAGGTTTTGGTACCGTCAGCAAGTTGAATGTCGTTCACAATATCACTGCAGATACCACGTAAGAGGCTTGCCTGATCCCGGAAGATTTGGTAAAACTGATCTGGAGTAGCCCCGTTAAGTTTTGTTTCGATGCTCTTGGAATAAGTCGTGTCTTGGATCTTTTGTAGACTGGTTGCTAAGAAACTCGGAAATTAATTAGCTAACTGAGAAGGATGCAATCCGATGAAGAAATGTGGAGGCCGCCTTGGCCTTAAATAGAATTTCAAGAGAGTCATGTGCCTTCTAATGTTGGGACCACGTCCCAAAAGCTGGCTTGCATTCCCATTACATTACATTACATTACCACTTACATTCCATTACAAAAGAAGCTAAAACAGCTCATGCTTTCAGCATGTTTTTACTATTCATTCCCTTTCGTTTAATTTTGACTCAATGGAGTAATGCCTTTTTCTTTTTCTGTCGTTTTAGTTTTCAAACTTAATTTTTCCTCTTCAATTAGATCCTTCAGTGACCAAATTGAAGGCCAATTACTTTTGCTCTGTAAAAAAACACAAAATTAAAAGATAAAAAGCTAAATTGAAAAACATTGAGAAATTAAATCCAAAAACATTGAGAAACTAGATGATATGTTTTTTTTTTTAAGCTATATGTATAATTTTGCAGTGTTTAATTTTTTTGATAACTTTTGGTGTTCGATTCAGTTTACACGTATCTCAACTAATTCCTCAAGACTTTAAAGTTAATGATCATGTAAGTTATTAAATAACGATAATAATATTAGGGTTACCATTTCTTATAAACTTTATATTTGAAATTTTTTCTTGAAAGCAAATTAAAATAGATATCCTAATTATAATTTGTAAATTGCTATTAATAGATGATGATTTCTTTGACCTACAGTTTCTTGTATTTACATTTATAATTGCAAAATGTTAACATATGAAGAATATTCCACAAATAATTTACAAAAAAATAGAAAGTAGAGAGCAAACCATTAGAATGTCATTGCTCTTAAAATCATAAGTTTAAGAAGCTTAAAAACATGAATACAAATTTTAATTTGTACCTTTTATTATTACGATGGCTATGCCCCTTGATGAAATGTTTGACTTATAAATTTTATATCAATAATTTTAGACAACAAACATATAAACAAATACATAGTAATACTGTAAAATAACATTCCCTTAACTCATATTTATGCAATTTGTTTTCTATATTTTGCTTGAGTTGTTTCTTAAATACATTATTTTATTTTACATCTAGCCAAACTCATAATTAGTAAAAACCTCTAAATAGATACATAAGTTTCATTTATTAAATATTTATTCGATCAACAACACATAAAATTAGCTATAAAGTGGAGTAATAAAAGAAATAAAATTAAATAAAAAAATTAAATTAAACTTTCTTGTTAAATAACTCTCTTTTACGATTCCATGAGTGAAAAAAAAAGTTATATTAAAAAAATATTTTAATTTTTCTAACTCTTGCATTCAGTCTCATTTTCTAACAAATCAGTTAAAATTTCAGTTTTAAATATTTTAGTTGTCTTACTTATTCTAGGCTTCTTTTCGTAGATGAACCACAACCTTAATTAGCAAGGTTTCATGTATTTTTCTGGTAACCACAACCTTCACTTTCTAGTATTTACAAGATCATCTTTTCCATAACTCACATGAATGATCCATCATTTTTTCAATGTTTATTTTTTATATTTAATTATATCATATTTTGTGGTGGTAAATGATTAGTACTTAAAAGTGCATTTTTATCATGGTTTTATATCATTATTTTGCACTTGAAGTATCAATAACTCCTTAACTAAAGCATGTTTTATAATAATATATCTAATAATATAAGATACCTATAATTTATGGTAAATGTCTATTTTTAATGCAGGCCTATCACATAAATGAAAAAATTGATTGATGACTT
>NW_011500743.1:28791-52707 GCF_000495115.2 Populus euphratica
TATTATTACTACTACTACTATTATTATTATTATTATTATTATAGTTATTGTTGTTATTGCTATTATTGTTGTTTATAATTTGTACAATTAACCTCCTTGTGGTTCGACCCCGGTCTTGCCGGGTTATTTATTACTTCGACACTCCTGCACTTGGGAGAAGACATCAATCTTTTAATCATGTCAGTAAATAATGAAGATCAACCAAGGTTATTTATCTCAGTTATCTATTATTGTATTAACAAAATGAACTATATATATATATATAAAATAAAAAAGAATATTAATTAAATCAAATAAAAAAAATTAAGAACAAACAAATTGCACAAAATATAATTTAATAATTAAACAAACACTCCTTTTATCATATATCTATACATTGCTAATGTATAAATACATTAAGAAACATGTAATAGTCAAATAGTAAGTGAATACTTTACAACTATTTATTTATTTATTTATTTTCACGTGGCAATTAATTGACAGCTACAGTTATACACAACAATTAATGCATAGAAGCAACACTTAATGCACGGCATAGAAAATCGATGCACAACAACAGTTACTTTCATGTATATTCAACCTTTTCTTCTTACCAATTCAAGGGAGAATAAACAACAATTCTGGAAGCGTTGGTCTCTGTTAAAAGTAACATAAATTTTTTGACATGAAAAAGATAAAAAGTAGTTTTGGAAAGGATATAATTGTTTTAAGTATATAAAATCTATATATACAGAGGAATTTGATGTAATATTTTAAATAAACAGTCATAAAAGAACACATTTTTTTTAAAAAAAATCTTTATTTTAAATAAGCTCTTAGATAGAAAACTTTTCATTTGCCCTATATGACCAAGTATAAATGCACAGGAGTAGATGAAAGGGGCACGGGTGTACCTAGTCTAAAATACCGAATCCTATAAAAACTCCATGAACGTGTTTGGGCTAGAACAGAATTTAAATAACTAATAATACAGGGTCTTCTGCTATCGAAAAAGAAACTTTACAAAAGTTTTGACAAAAAAAAAAGTTTTATTTTTCCTTTATGTGAAAGATAAATTGATTTTTATATTTTTTACTATATTATTTTTTTATTTTCTTTGCTTTTTTATATATTTTTTTTAATTTTATTAAATTAAATACAAAAAAAAAAGTGTTAACTTGAATGCGATGATAAGAAAATTTCAGATATTAGACTTGTATTTTCATTGTTTTTATTATTTTCAGATATTTTACAAAATATAAAGAATAAAATACATGTAGATGTAAAAAAAACTAATTAAAAAATATCCTTAGAAGTGCCTGAAATTACCTAAATGCCACTTGTTAGGAAAAAGATCAAAATACCCTTGGATTAAATTTCATTTTTTTTCCTTCTATAATGCCTTTTGTTTTAAAATCCAAAAATTCATATCTATTATATCATACAATAAAACATACAAATAAATACATAGTAATAACATCACATATTTGTAAACTTTTTCTTCGAACTCTATACTCAAAAGCAAATTAAAATTACGGTGAATAGATATCCTAATTATAATTTGTAAATTGCTATTCATAGATGATGATTTCTTTGACCTATAATTTCTTGTGCTTACATTTATAATTGCAAGATGTTAACATATAAAGAAATATTCCACAAATAATTTACAAAAATATAAATAAGAATTTATACTCAAAAGCAAATTAAAATTATGGTGAATTGATATCTTAATTATAATTTGCAAATTGCTATTCATAGATGATGATTTCTTTGGCCTACAATTTTTTGTGCTTACATTTATAATTGCGAGATGTTAACATATATAGAAATATTCCACAAATAATTTACAAAAATATGAATACGAATTTATACTCCAAAGCAAATTATAATTTCTTGTGCTTCTGGATGAAATCTTTTTCCTTATAAAATTTAATATGAATAATTTTATACAAAAAAAATACAAACAAATACATAGTGATAATATGAAACAACATTTGCTTAACTCATATTTTTGCAGTTTGTTTTATATATTGTGCTTAAGTTGTTTCTTAAATATAAAACAATTTGGATACACGCGTCATCATTGTTTCTCTGCTTCCCAAAATTTTTTAGCATGCTTCTGAGTTCCAAAAAAAAAATCTTTCAGCACTGTTCTTGAGTCCGAACAACTTGCCCAGGTTATTTCTTACATTTAGAAGGTTCATTTTGCAATTTTTAGTTGTTTTTGATGTGTGTATTTAAATTATTGTCAGAATTTGAATTTTTAAAGTGTTTTTTTAGGTGTGTAAGTAAAATTTAGTAAAAAAAAAAAAGGTGTGAATGTGGGTTTTTATTTTCTTATTATTACTTAAATAGATGATAAAAAAGAGGAGAGATAAGAAGATAAAAAAAACTATTTCAAAATATTTTAATTGTATATGGCCAAGCCTCTTAAAAATACAAAAAAAAAATAATAATAATATTTTTGCTAAGAAATATATATATGGTGTGTTATGGTATTTTTATACAAAATTAAAATAATATATTTTTTATTTTCTCACTTTCAGGTGCTTTACAAAATATGAAAATAAAAAACATATACACGTAAAAACAATAATTAAAAATATCCCTAGAAGTGCCTGAAATTACCTAAATGCCATTGGTTAGATAAAATTATCAAAATACCCTTGAGTTTTTAATGTAATTACTATCATTCGGCCATATTTTACTAGGGCACTAAAGAAAAGAAAAGAAAAAACATATGAAGCCAACGTGTTGCTTTGTTATCAATGACGCATTGAAAATATTTTATTCTTAAAAATCCAAGGGAGAATGAACAACAATTCTGCAAGCGTTGGTCTCTGTTAGAAGTAACATAAATTTTTTGACATGAAAAAAAATAAAAAAGTAGTTTTGGAAAGGATATAATTGTTTTAAGTATATAAAATCTTGTCAGAATTGTATATATATACAGAGGAATTTGATGTAACATTTTAAATAAACAGTCATAAAAGAACGCAATTTTTTTTAAAATCTTATTTTATATAAGCTTTTAAATGAATGACTTTTCACTTGCCCTATATGACAAAGTATAAATGCACAGGAGTAGACGAAAGGTGCACTGGTGTACCTAGTCTAAAATACCTAATCCTATAAAAACTCCAAAGTTTAATGCGTTTCGGCTAGTGGAATTTAAATAATTGATAATTTGGGATTTCCTGTATGGAGAAAATTTTACTGAAATTTCATTAGAAATTTCAGTAAATTCTACAAAAGTTCTGACACAAAAAAAAATTGTCCTATTTTTCCTTTATGTGAAAGATAAATTGATTTCTATATTTTTTTATTTTTTTAATTTTATTAAATTAAATACAAAAAAAGAGTGTTGGACCTGCATGCGATAATAGAAAAATTTAAGACATTGAACTTGCATCGTCATTATTTTTATCACTTTTAGTTATTTTACAAAATATAAAAAATAAAATACATATAGATGTAAAATACTAATTAAAAAAAATCCTTAGAAATGCCTGAAATTACCTAAATGCCACTTGTTAGGAAAAAGATCAAAATACTCTTGAATTAAATTTCATTTTTTCCTTCTATAATGCTTCTTGTTTTAAAGTCCAAAAATTCATATCTATTATATCATACAATAAAACATACAAAAAAATACATAGTAATACCACCTCACATATTTGTAAACTTTTTGTTCCAAATTTTTTCTTGAAAGCAAATTAAAATTATGGTGAATAGATATCCTAATTATAATTTGTAAATTGCTATTCATAGATGATGATTTCTTTAACCTACAACTTCTTGTGCTTACATTTATAATTTATAATTGTGAAATGTTAACGTATAAATAAATATTCCACAAATAATTTACAAAAATATTAATACAAATTTTAAATTGTACTTTTTATTATTATGATGCTCTCGATAAAATGTTTTGCCTTATAAAATTTCATATCAATAATTTTATACAAAAAAACATACAAACAAATTCATAATGATAATATAAAATAACATTCCCTTAACTCATATTTTTGCCATTTGTTTTATATAATGTGCTTAAGTTGTTTCTTAAATATATTATTTTATTTTAGATATATGTTTGGAAGCCAAACTTATGGTTAGTAAAAACCACTAAACAGATAATTAAATTTCATATACTAAATATTTATTCAATTAATAACATATAAAATTGGTTATTTAGTGGAGCAATAAAAGAAAAGGTATGTGAAATAAATGAAATAAAATTAAATTAAAAAGTAAAATTAAACTTTCTTGTTAAATAAATTTCTCTTTTACAATTCCATAAGTGAAAAGAGAAATGAAGTTACATTAAAAAATTATTTTAAATTTCCTAGTTGTTGCATTGAGTCTCATTTTTTAACAAATTAATTCAAATAGGACCAAATTTTTTAGATATTTTAGTTCTCTTACTTCTTCTATGCTTCTTTGGGTAAATAAATCACAATGTTAGCTATGCATCCTACACTTTCTTGTATTTATATGATTATTGATCTATGCTTTTGGAAGGGGCGTATTCAATGTGGATGTACTCATATGTGAATGTGAGATATTGTTAAGATAAATGGACATATGAATTATAGAAAATATTCACGAATAAAAATTGAATGGAATAACACTACTAAAAACTCTTTTAACACCAACGGCCTTACCGACAAAATACTTCTATTAGTAAATTGAGGTCACAATTACTGATGAACTTTTATCAGTCTGTCATTCTATCAGTATATACCGATGAAAACATTTGGTTGGTAGTTACTAACGAACTTACAAACAGAATGTTTAGAATTAAAAAAAAAGACGGTACGCTCACGTGGAGGTTTTTGTGGGTGATTTTTACCGATGGAATCACTGAGGGATTCAAAACGGCATATCTATACAGTGACGTGACAAATTCACCGTTTAAAATGCTGATGGAATCACCGAAAGATTCAAAATGACAGCTCCATACGGTGACGTGCGCTGTTTACCGTGAGAATAGCTGACGAAATCACAAACAAAATACTTCGTCAAGAATCCATCAGTAAAAGTTAATATATGCCTTTCCTTCCCTATTTCTCCTTCTTCTTCCACATCCCAACTCTCTGCACCTGCAAACAACCAGCCCCCCGAAAAAAAAATCTCCCTCTTCTCAGCACAACAAGTCATATTTCATAAAGTTTTGTGCTACAACATGCATGTTCTGATTTACTGATGATTTTTTATCAATTTTTGTAAGTAATTCTATCTTTTTTAATTTTAACATTTAAATGTCTTTTTTATTGTTTTTTTAGTATATGTATTTTGTTAGTAGATGTACTTGTTTTATTGTTATTTCTTAAACAAACTTGTAGTAAATGAATGTATAATTTTATATTTGTTATGGTTTGTTTTAGATTTTGTAAGATTGTATTTGTTTGTAAATTGTTGAAACTTTATTGAATTACTAAATTACATGTGTTGTTTTGAAATAATTAATAGCTTGTTTAATGGTTCCGTTTTAATTTTTATCAATGGTATTGTGGTGTTTTAATTTCTATAAATTTATATGTATTAATTTGTATGGACGTTGATAATTGATAATGAATATCTAATATTTATGAGAAGTTATTGGTTTGTTAGATAATCTTGAGGTAAACTAACATTTTTACAAATTTATTTACCTAACATAGTTAATGAATATATGTTGTCATCATAATTTTATAGATGTTCGATAGAAGTCATGGATGATCATTTATGGATGTATCGAGATTCACCCTAAGAATTGTGGAGGATGGATTATTGTAATGGGATTCAGGGTTTTATTAATTTTGCAACATCTATTTCAAGAAATTTTACTAAAGGCAATATTAGGTGTCCATGCAAGAAGTGTTAAAATAAAAAGTATTTGCTTCCAGATATTGTAATGATATATCTTCTACACAAAGAGTTTATAAAAAATTACTAGTGTTGGTATACACATGGAGAAGTATTTGTTAGTAAGAGGAGAATGAGAGAAAGGGTGGTTGAGTCAACTTCTAGTGCTAGCAACGTGCATGAAGCAGCAAATGATAGCATTAATCCTTACATGAATATGATTATAGATGCAATGAGAATGAATCAAGGTAATATTACTCAATGTCCAATTATAGAAGAATAACATAATGCAGATGCAGCTAGGTTTTTTGATTTGTTGAAAGATTTTGATGAAATATTATGGGATGGCTGCACGAACTATAGTAAATTATTAGTCGTAGCACAGGTGTTCACCATTAAGTCAGATCATGGGTTGAGTGAGGCTGGGTATGGCAAGATTATTGAATGGGCGAGAAGCATTTTACTTGAAGGGAATAGGCTGAAAGAGAACTTTTATGCTGCAATGTCCATGATAAAACCTCTTGGTTTAGGATACCAGAAAATTGACATGTGCCCTAACTTCTGTATGTTATACTACCTTGAAATTGCTGAGATGACCAAGTGCATGACATGCAGGCATTCCCATTACAAACCTAGAACTGGTAGGGAAAAGACTCTAGTGACATATAAAAAACTTAGATACTTCCCAATCACACCTAGACTATAGAGGTTATTCATGTCACCAAGAACTGTTAAGCACATGACATGGCATCAATCACATGTTACGGTTGATGGAGTGATGGTGCATCCTTTTAACAATGAAGCGTGAAAACACTTTAACAATGTGCATCCTCACTTTTTAGCTGAATCAAGGAACTTTGCATCTCGAGTTGTGTACAAACAGATTCAACCCATTCAGGTCATTTGCTGCTTCTTATTCTTATTGGCCGGTCATTCTCTTGGTTTATAACTTGCCACTGGGAATGTGTATGAGGTCGGAGTTCATGTTTTTATCTACTATCATACTCAGTCCAAGCAGCTCGGAGTGGAATATAGATGTTTTTTTTCGATCGTTGATTGATGAGTTGGCACAGTTATGGTCCTCCGGAGTTTTGACTTATGATAAATTGAGGAAACAAAATTTTCTTATGAGGGTAACTGACACGACTAAAAGATTGATGTCTTCTCCCAAGTGTAGGAGTGTCGAAGTATTAAATAACCCGGTAAGACCGGGGTCAAACCATAGAGAGGTTAATTGTACAAATTATAAATACAATAATACAACAATAATAATAATAACAACAATAACAATAATAATAGTAATAACAATAATAATAATAACAATAATAACAATAACAATAATAATAGTAGTAGTAATATTAATGTAACGATTAAACAATGATAATAACAAATGTCAAGGTTAGAGGTTCCACTAATGGTATGTCAAACAAGTATAGTATAAACTCTTATTTTTCAATAGGAAACCACACATAAAGGAGGTTCCAATTAGATTATAGATTGTTAACATGATTATATTAGTCATCTTATTCGATTAATGCTAGTACTTGTAAATCTCGTCAAGCACTCATGATTATAATTTATGTTAACAACAAATCAAGTTCTTTTCATAACTCAGGTGTCGGTTATACCATACAGTATGGGCTATGAGAGTGTCAAGTATTTGTTGTACCAAGTGTTATACAACATAAATCAACATTAGTCATTTAAGAAGCAAAGTATTAAAGAGTGAACAAGATAACAAATACAAAACATGTTAGTATCAAACATTAAAGTCCATATTAAGTATACACTATACTTATTCTTACACCATTAGTGTAACCTTTTCACCTTGACATAATAAACTTAGTTAGACATAATGAAAGAAAGAAAAATAAATAAACAAAATAAGAACATAAATAAGATAAGAGTTAACTAAGTAAAGGAAAGGAAATGAAAGACATAAACTTGATATTAATGAAAACAAAGCATAAACATTACAAAAAATACAAAGAGAGAAAGCAAGAGCATGATCTTGATCTAGAAACCAAGATGCCTAAATGCATGACAAATGCCTCCTTTTATAGGCCAAAATTGGGAACTATTGATTTGATGACTAATTGATGAGTGGGTGGCCAACTCTTGACTTGATGACAATCCTTATCTTCTCTTGTCTGCCCAAAACGTCATTGATAACGTCCAAATTGGAGCCACTTGAAAACATGAAAGTTGTAGGCAATTGTCTCAGATTTTTTGTGTAAAAACTTCAGCTCATTTGGACTTCTAGAAGTCCAGATATGGCCAAAATACTGAATAGTGCTCGGGCTGGAGGACAGATTCGGGCTTCTTTGTTGTTGCTATAATTTGGACTGGAAAATGGCCTTTTTAGATCTTGGGCTCTATATAAAAATTGTAGGCCTATGTCTTACCTTTCCATCCATATAAATTAGACCTAAATATGAGATCTATAGCTCCAGATATGACCCAATTACCGAACAGTATTCCAGTTTGGATTGCACCGACATCTCTTTTCTAATTTTGGTCATCTTTTTGCCCTTGCAATTTAAGTTCTTAAAGTCATCAATCAAACATTTCATTTATGTGATAGGCCTGCATTTAAAATGAACATTTACCACAAATTAAAGGTATCTTATATTATTAAATATATTATTATAAAACATGCTTTAGTTAAGGAGTTATTGATACTTCAAGTGCAAAATGATGATATAAAACCATGATAAAAAATGCACTTTTAAGTACTAATCACACCCCCCAACCAGCTTATTACTAGTCCCTAGTAACCGAAGCGTTAAAATAGAAAAACAATTTGCAAATTCCACAAAGCAAGGTATTCATCATTTAACTTCTATTAATCTATCCAAATAAACAAACTCTTGTTAAATTTATATACCTGCTCAATACCTCTTAACAAGATATTCATAAATCTTTCTTTTATGCTCAATGTATCAACACATAATTATGGAGCTTTTCTTGGAAGAAAACAAAATTTTTGTTCTAATGTTTAAGGTTAACTTCCTTGGGTTGGGATTATTATTTTTGTCTTTCTTTTTCTTTTTCTTTTTTAAATATATATACATATAATTTAAAAACACCATGCATCTTTAACCCATGTAACGAGCTTTCGGCTAGTGATTCCCAGACCAGTTGGTCTTAGGGCATTAGGTGTTAAGACACCCCTACGAGCTTAGTAACTCGGGTTGCAAATACTGATATGTAGATAGTGCAATGTTTGATTTCCTTAAGCTTTTCTTCTCAACCCATGTAACAAGCGTTAGGCTAATAGTTCCCAAATCAGTTGACTTTAGGGTATTAGGTGTTAAAACACCCCTTCGGGCTTAATTGCTTAGGTTAGGGAGGCTACAAAACCAAACTTATCTACATTTTTATTATTATCATTTTTTTTCTTTTTTTATTATTTTTTTTCTTTTTTTTTAATTATATACAATCCCTTTCCCTTGGTTGTTACCTTTAACAAAAGAACATAAATAATGTAATAATCCAATATGCAACCCGCAATCATATGTTAAAGTGTGTGTGTGTGTAAATTAAGGTTTAAGAATACATGTTAAATAAGTATATGAGCAGAATTAAGTGATAACAATGCGAGAGTTTGTAAACCTAAATATTTCAAGAAGTATTATAATAGACCTTGTTAAGAATGGTTACTAAGATGCGTCTCAAGAATCACTTTAACAAAAGGGCTCCTTTACTCTACCATCTTAGTAACAACAATATATGGACATGCTTTATGAAATGAAAAACAATTTTTTTTTATCAACTACTACCCTCTCCCCCCAACCAAAACGAGACATTGTCCTCAATGTTTAAAGGTAGAAAGATAGAGTATAAAGATATCACCTGAAATAACGAACACTGACAAACCTGAAACACACTGAAACAAAAATAAGAAATAACAAAACACAATAATAAAACCAAAAGACACAAAAATTCACAAATGAAGGCTTAAATCCAATCTAAGCTTTTTACGGCTTTCCTTAGTTGACCAATTTATACGACTCATGGAAGGATCAATTACAGGAATGAAGGATTGTAGTTGGTCAATTAATTGTTCAGCAGTAGCAGCAGAGATTATGATTTGTCGTGCAGAAGATGTTAGAAATTCCTGTTCCACAACATGATCAAGAAAAGACAACAACTTATCATAATAACCATTAACATTTAACAAACCTATGGGTTTATGGTGAATGTGCAGTTGAGCCCAAGAGAAAATATGAAAGATCTCTTCCAATGTACCTAGACCACCTGATAAAGTAATGAAGGCATCAACATGGTTAAACATTGTATTTATTCGAGCTGACATTGTGGAGACCTAAAGTTCCTCTCCAATTGTTTTTCCAATGATGTCCCCTTGTGCTAAAGCTTCGGGGACGACCCTCAAAACTTGACTACCTCCTAAAAATGCAGCTATTGACACACCTCCCATTAACCCAAGACTGCCTCCTCCATACACTAAATGAATCTTTCTCTCAGCTATCACTTGACCAAGATGATTTGCTGATTCTAAAAACTCTTTTTCTTTCCCAGGACTAGATCCACCAAAAACACAAATATTTCTTATATGATGACTTGAGAAACTTGCCATTTCTACACACTTCTGTATTTGTTGAATGTATGGGTTGAGTAGAAATGAAAGGAAGGAAGAGAGGGTTTTATATATGAGAAATTAGAAAGGCAATCGTAACACCTATATGTAGGCCAGCTGGAGTCTCACACTCTCTCTCTCTCTCTTTTTATTTATTTATTTATTTACTTTTGAAAAAGCATGTGTATGTACAAGTAGTTGTGATTGTGGCTCACATCTTCCCTTGGTTTTACGTCCAAGAACGACTTAAACGCCCTCTATGGGTCGAGGATAGGCTTCCCATCCAGTTTTCTTAAAAACTGGCAAACAGGGTCTTTTTTAGTCAGATTCCCAAGACTAAGTCGATCATGTTCTTTATGAAATAGTGGCCATAAATCATGAATTGCACGATGCACATCTCCACTAGGATGCGTCTCAAGAGTCAATAGAAGATTATCTAAAGACTCCTTACTCAGGCCATCCTTAATGAATTGTATTTTATCTTCACGGTTTATAGATACCATTCCTAAAGAACGACATTGTGTATTACAAGTCCATCTAGCACATCGATGACAGACATCCAGTCGTTTTGCACGACGCTTCTTTGCAAAAGTGCTTTTACCTGTTCCAGGCATGTGTGAAATGAAGTTAGAGGACTCACCTGATAATCGGACCTTTGCTTCAATCAACCAACGAATATCTTCAGGAATTCCATGATTCATTAACAATCTCAATCTTGCACATCTAGCACGGTAAATTTTTGTAATCGCATTCTGAGGCAGAGCGGGAAAATACTTTTTCAATTTTTCAAGATTAGTGTCCATTATCAAATGAGAATTGGAAGAGAGATTCAAAGAATTGCACAAATATATACACAAATATCAGTTATTGTGGGAAACTGAAAGAACCGACTTAAGTCACGGAGTACCGTTATCCGCCATTTGACCGGGGTGAAGAAACTTGCAAAAATCACTCAAAAAGAAACAAAAATAAAATAAAATAAAATCAATATTTATATAAGAAACAAAAATAAAGTAAAATAAAATAAAATAAAATCAATCTTTATATACAGGATCACCCAATTCAATAGAGTTATGTTCAACTGAAAAATTGTCAAAGTAAACTTTCAGACGATGTCCATTTACCTTGAAAACATTGCCATTCTTTGGATTCTCGATGTCATAGGCCCCATATGGATACACATGTTTCACAATAAAAGGACCACTCCATCTTGATCTTAATTTTCCAGGAAATAAATGCAGTCGAGAATTATAAAGCAAGACTTTTTGACCAACATTGAAGGTTTTTCTATGTATTTTCTTGTCATGAAATTCTTTTATTCTTGCTTTATGAATTCTTGAATTTTCATATGCATCATTTCTTATTTCCTCAAGCTCATTTATTTGTAATTTTCGCAGTTGACTAGCATCATCCAGATTTGAATTGAAAGCTTTAATAGCCCAATAAGCTTTATGTTCAAGTTCCACAGGCAAGTGACAAGGTTTTCCATAGACTAGTCTATAAGGTGACATACCTAATGATGTTTTATAAGCAGTTCGATAAGCCCAAAGTGCATCATTAAGTCTTAAAGACCAGTCTTTCCTATTAGGGTTCACTGTTTTCTCCAAAATATGTTTGATCTTGACGAGATTTACAAGTATTAGCATTAATTGAATAAGCTGACTAATGTAATCATGTTAACAATATATAATCTGATTGGAACCTGCTTTGTGTGTGGTTTCCAATTCAATAATAAGAGTTTATACTATACTTGTTTGATATACCATTAGTGGAACCTCTAATCTTGACATTTGTTATTATCATTGTTTAATCGTTACATTAATATTCCATCTCAAAGTTCTCATCTTCTTCTTCTCCTTCTTTTTCTTTATTATTATTATTATTATTATTACTATTACTATTATTATTATTAGTACTACTAATACTACTACTACTACTACTACTACTATTATTATTATTATTATTATAGTTATTGTTGTTATTGCTATTATTGTTGTTTATAATTTATACAATTAACCTCCCTATGGTTCGACCCCGGTCTTGCCGGGTTATTTATTATTTCGACACTCTTGCACTTGGGAGAAGACATCAATCTTTTCATCGTGTCATCCATCTAGCACATCGATGACAGAATTCTAGTCGTTTTGCACGACGTTTCTTTGCAAAAGTGCTTTTACCTGTTCCAGGCATGTGTGAAATGAAGGAATTAGAGGACTCACTTGATAATCGGACCTTTGCTTTAATCAACCAGCGAATATCTTCAGGAATTCCATGATTCATTAACAATCTTAATCTTGCACATCTAGCACGGTAAATTTTTATAATCGCATTCTGAGGCAGAGCGGGCAAATACTTTTTCAATTTTTCAAGATTAGTGTCCATTATCAAATGAGAATTGGAAGAGAGATTCAAAGAATTGCACAAATATATATACAGATATCAGTTATTATGGGAAACTGAAAGAACCGACTTAAGTCACGGAGTACCGTTATCCGTCATTTGACCGGGGTGAGAGAAACTAGCAAAAATCACTCAACAAGAAACAAAAAAAATCAATCTTTATATACAAGATCACCCAATTCAATAGAGTCATGTTCAACTGAAAAATTGTCAAAGTAAACTTTCAGACGATGTCCATTTACCTTGAAAACATTGCCATTCTTTGGATTCTCGATGTCATAAGCCCCATATGGATACACATGTTTCACAATAAAAGGACCGCTCCATCTTGATCTTAATTTTCCAGGAAATAAATGCAATTGAGAATTATAAAGCAAGACTTTTTGACCAACATTGAATGTTTTTCTCAGTATTTTCTTGTCATGAAACTCTTTAATTCTTGCTTTATGAATTCTTGAATTTTCATATGCATCATTTCTTATTTCCTCAAGCTCATTTATTTGTAATTTTCATAGTTGACTAGCATCATCCAGATTTGAATTGAAAGCTTTAATAGCCCAATAAGCTTTATGTTCAAGTTCCACAGGCAAGTGACAAGGTTTTCCATAGACTAGTTTATAAGGTGACATACTTAATGATGTTTTATAAGTAGTTCGATAAGCCCAAAGTGCATCATTAAGTCTTAAAGACCAGTCTTTCATATTAGGGTTCACTGTTTTCTCCAAAATATGTTTGATCTTCCTATTAGCAAGCTCTACTTGTCCACTTGTTTGAGGGTGATAAGGGGTGACAACTTTGTGTGTGATTCCATATTTCTTCATTAAAGACTCAAATGGCTTGTTGTAGAAATGTGTTCCACCATCACTTATTATGGCTCAAGGGACTCCAAATCGACTCAAAATGTTTTCTTTCAAAAACTTTATCACTGTTTTATGATCATTGTTTCGACTTGGAATTGCCTCTATCCATTTTGAAACATAATCTACTACGACTAATATGTATAAGAAACCAAATGATGGAGGGAATGGACCCATGAAATCTATACCCCAACAATCAAAGATCTCAATGACAATAATAGGATTTAAAGGCATCATGTGACATTTTGAAATAAATCCCAACTTTTGATAATTTTCACAAGACTTGCAAAATACATGTGAGTCTTTGAACATAGTGGGCCAATAAAATCAACTTTGTAAGATTTTTGCAGTTGTCTTTCTTGACAAGAAATGGCCCCCACATGCCTTAGAATGACAAAATTTAATGACACTACTTACCTCATTGTCAGGAATGCATCTTCGAAATATTTGATCAGGACAATATTTGAATAAATAAGGATCATCCCAATAAAAGTTCTTCACTTCGTTCAAGAACTTTCTTTTATCTTGGGTACTCCAATGAGCTGGCAATTGTCCTGAAACAAGAAAATTGACAATATTAGCAAACCAAGGCATTGTAGAGACAGAAAATAAAGATTCATCAGGAAAGTAGTCATCGATTGGTGTGATGTCAGTTTTTGAATCTGTTGTCAATCTTGACAAGTGATCTGCGACAACATTTTCACTGCCTTTCTTATCTTTGATTGTGATATCAAATTCTTGAAGTAATAAAATCCACCACGCCAATCTAGCCTTAGAATCTTTCTTAGAAAGAAGATATTTCAATGCTGCATGATCACTAAAAACAACAACAAGTGAGCCAACAAGATAAGATCTGAATTTTTCACATGCAAATACTACTGCAAGTAATTCTTTTTTAGTGGTGGTATAATTCATTTGAGCACTATTTAAAGTTTTACTTGCATAGTAAATTACATAAGGTTTCTTATCTTTTCTTTGTCCCAAAACAGCACCTACGGCATAATCACTAGCATCACATATTATTTCAAAAGGTAATGACCAATCGGGAGGTTGAATGATAGGAGCACAAGTAAGCAAGTTTTTAAGTTTAACAAAGGCTTCTTCACAATGTTCAGTCTATTAAAAAATAGTATCCTTTGTTAGAAGGTTACTTAAAGGCTTAGATATTACACTAAAATCTTTGATGAACCTTCTATAAAAACTAGCATGTCCTAGGAATGATCTAACATCTTTAAGAGATTTTGGTGTTGGCAAGTTTGCAATTAACTTATTTTAGATTTGTCAACCTCAATTCCTTTTGATGAAACAATGTGACCAAGTACAATGCCGTTTGTTACCATAAAATGACATTTTTCCCAATTCAGCACAACATTCTTCTCTTCACACCTGGTCAAAACCTTTTCTAAGTTAGTCAAACAATCATCAAATGAATCGCCAAAAACAGAAAAATCATCCATGAGAATCTCAAGAAAATGTTCAACCATATCACTAAATATACTAAGCATGCATATTTGAAATGTGGCTGGTGCATTACATAATCCAAAAGGCATCCTTCGATATGCAAAAGTACCAAATGGACATGTGAAAGTAGTCTTTTCTTGATCTTCCAATGCAATTTCAATTTGGTTGTAACCCGAATAGCCATCTAGGAAACAATAAAATTCATGACCTGCAACTCTTTCTAGGATTTGATCCATGAAAGGTAAAGGAAAATGATCTTTTCTAGTCATTGAATTAAGTTTTCTATAGTCAATGCACATGCGCCAACCAGTAACAGTTCTAGTGGGAATTAACTCATTGTTCTCATTTGTTATCACAGTGACTCTAGACTTCTTGGGTACAACTTGGGTAGGACTTACCCATTTGCTATTAGAAATAGGATAAATGATTTCATTATCTAGAAGCTTAATGACTTCATTTTTCACTACTTCTTTCATATTAGGATTGAGCCTTCGTTGCATTTCTCTATAGGGTTTAGCATTTTCCTCTAAATAAATTCTGTGTGTACAAATCAAAGGACTAATTCCTTTTATATCAGCTATGGTCCATCCTAATGCTTTTTTGTGCATTTTCAGAGTTTGTAATAACTTACCTTCTTGATGTGCATTAAGTTTGGAAGAGATTATTACCGGAAAAGTTTCATTTTCTCCCAAAAATGAGTATTTGAGATTGGATGGCAACGGCTTCAAATCAGGTTTTGGTGGTTGAACACTTGAAGGTATGGACTTAATTGGTCGTGGTGGCAATTCCTCAATTTGTGGCCTCCAATTACTTGTCTTTGATTCTTCCTGAAAATAAATCATTTGCAAATCATCAGATTCATCAATTTCAATTTCACTGGAAGTGGTTGGAAATTGATCATGAATTAATTTTTCAGTAAAGTCCACTTCCTGTAAATCATTATCATCTCTAGGTTGCTTGCAAATGTTGAAAATATTCATCTCCAATGTCATGTTTCCAAATGATAGCTTCATCAGTCCATTCCTACAATTAATCAATGCATTAGAAGTTGCAAGAAATGGACGTCTTAAAACAACAGGAAATGAATTACATACTTCAACAGGTTGTGTGTCCAAGATAATAAAATCCACAGGATAAATGAATTTATCGAATTGTACTAACACATCTTTAATTATTCCTCTAGGCACTTTTATAGATCTATCGGCAAGTAAAAGAGTTATAGAAGTTGGTTTTAACTCACCTAGATTGAGACTTTGAAAAACTGAATATGGAAGTAAATTCACACTAGCACCAAGATCAAGTAAGGCTCTTTCAATTTTATGCTCTCCAATAAAGCAAGAAATTATAGGACAACCAAGGTCTTTATATTTCAAAGCATTATTGTTTTGAAGAATAACACTTACTTATTCGGCTAGAAAGACTTTCTTTTTCACATTCAGTTTCCTCTTCACAGTGTATAGATCTTTCAAAAATTTAGCATAGGAAGGAACCTGTTTAATAGCATCCAACAAAGGTATATTGATCCTTACCTGTTTGAAAATTTCAAAAATTTCAGAGTTGTGATTGACTTTCCTTTGTTTGGTCATGGCTTGAGGAAATGGAAGTGCTGGCGGAGAATCAGTCTTTTCTTTGTAATTTTCAGATTCAACCCCTTCCTTACCCTCAGAGATTGACTCATCATCTTTCTTATAAGGTTCAAGAGAGGGTTTTTCAATAACCTTACCACTGCGAAAAGTAGTGACTGATTTGACTTGATCCATGTGTTGGCTTTCGGAACTACTTGCATTTGCATTGTATTGCCCCTTGGAATTTTGTTGTGGTTGAGATGGAAACTTACCTTTCTCTTGGAAACTGAGAGAAGATGTTAATTTTGCAAGAGTATCTTTAAAATCTGTCATGTTTTGAGCAAGGTGAGTATTGATTGTCTCTTGCTTTTCAATGAATGCATGCAATGTTTCCTCAAGATTTCTTCTAGAAGGTGGAGCATAAGGAGGTGCATATCCATGAGAATTTTGGAAATTATGGTGTGCTTGAAACTGTGGTTGTGAAGTTTGTGCATTGTTGTTCTCACTCTTCCAACTGAAATTTGGGTGATTTCTCCAACCAGGGTTGTATGTTTGGGAGTATGGGTTGTGGTTGGCCCTTTGGAAACTGTTTAAAACATGGGCTTGTTTATGGAGACATTCCTTAAAAGAAGGCAAGGTTGGACAATCGTTGGTTGAGTGTTCATTTGTTTCACAGATTTGACACACAATGTTTTCAACATATTTTAATTGACCACTCCTTTTCAATTCTAGTGCCTCGACTTTTCTAGCTAAAGATGCAAACTTGGCTTGAAGGTCATGATCTTCCCTAAGGTTGTACATATCTCCACTAGATGTATGAGGTTGAGTTTTACTCGGTGCCTCATAAGTACCCGCGGTGTCCCAATTTTGAGCATTTTCAGTTAACAAGTCTAAGTACTCCATTGCTTCATCAGGGTCTTTATCTTCAAAAGTTCCATTGCACATCAATTCAACCATTTGCCTATCTTTAGGTGTTAACCCTTCATAGAAATGTGAAACCAATCTCCATTTTTCAAAACCATGATGAGGGCAAGTACTAAGCAAGTCTCGATACCTATCCCAACATTGGTAAAATGTTTCTCCTGGTTTTTGAGTGAAAGTAGTGATTTGTCTTTTGAAAGAGTTTGTTATGTGAGATGGGAAAAACTTCTTCAAAAACTGTTGTTGCATTTCATCCCAAGCACGAATGGATCCTGGTCTTAAATTTTGTAGCCATGTTTTAGCTTTATCTTTTAATGAAAAAGGAAAAAGCTTTAATCTGATGGTGTTCATACTACAATTTAAATTATTATATGTGTTGTAGACCTCCTCAAATTCCCTTAAATGCAAGTATGGATTTTCCAATTCTAAGCCATGAAAAGAAGGTAAAAGTTGAATAACACCTGGCTTAAAATTAAAATGAGATGCATCGGGAGGAAAAACTATGCATGATGGTGCACTTGTTCTTGTGGGATTCATGTGGTCCTTAAGTGTTCTAGCACGGTTATTCTCATTATTCTTATTATGAAGTGATTGATTATCTTCTTCGGCCATATTTTCTGAAAATGATGAGGATACCCTACAAAGTCTACCACTTGATGTACGTGACCACACTCTCATGCATGTGTAGGAATAGAATAAAAGGAAAAAGAAAATAAAAGAAGAAGAAACAAGAAAAAAGAAACAAAGTTATATATAAGAAAAGTGAAAAAAGAAAATAAAATAACTACTATAATTTATACAAGAACTTACCTCCCCGACAACGGCGCCAAAAACTTGACACGACTAAAAGATTGATGTCTTCTCCCAAGTGTAGGAGTGTCGAAGTAATAAATAACCTGGCAAGATTGGGGTCGAACCACAAGGAAGTTAATTGTATAAATTATAAATACAATAATACAACAATAATAATAATAACAACAACAACAAGAATAATAGTAATAACAATAATAATAATAACAATAATAACAATAACAATAATAATAGTAGTAGTAATACTAATAATAATAGTAATAATAATAACAATAATAAAGAAAAAGAAGGAGAAGAAGAAGAAGAAGATGAGAACTTTTAGATGAAATATTAATGTAACGATTAAACAATGATAATAACAAATATCAAGGTTAGAGGTTCCACTAATGGTATGTCAAACAAGTATAGTATAAACTCTTATTTTACAATAGAAAATCACACATAAAGGAGGTTCCAATTAGATTATAGATTGTTAACATGATTATATTAGTCATCTTATTCGATTAATGCTAGTTCTTGTAAATCTCGTGAAGCATTCATGATTATAACTTATGTTAACAACAAATCAAGTTCCTTTTATAGCTCAGTTGTCGGTTATACCATACATTATGGGCTATGAGAGTGCCAAGTGTTATACCATACATTTGTTGTACCAAGTGTTTGTTGTACCAAGTGTTATACAACATAAATCAAGATTAGTCATTTAACAAGCAAAGTATTAAAGAGTGAACAAGATAACAATTACAAAACATGTTAGTATCAAACATTAAAGTCCATATTAAGTATACACTATACTTATTCTTACACCATTAGTGTAACCTTTTCACCTTGACATAATAAACTTAGCTAGACATAATAAAAGAAAGAAAAATAAATAAACAAAATAAGAACATAAATAAGATAAGAGTTAACTAAGTAAAGGAAAGGAAATGAAAGGCATAAACTTGATATTAATGAAAACAAAGCATAAAAATTACAAAAAATACAAAGAGAGAAAGCAAGAGCATGATCTTGATCTGGAAACCAAGATGCCTAAATGCATGGCAAATGCCTCCTTTTATAGGCTAAAATTAGGAACTATTGATTTGATGACTAATTGATGAGTGGGTGGCCAACTCTTGACTTGGTGACAATCCTTATCTTCTCTTGTCTGCCAAAAACGTCATTGATAACGTCAAAATTGGAGCCACTTGAAAACATAAAAGTTGTAGGCAATTGTTGCCGCTTTCTTGTGTAAAAAATTCAGCTCATTTGGACTTCTAGAACTCCAGATATGGCCAAAATACTGAACAGTGCTCGGGCTGAAGGACAAATTCGGGCTTTTTTGTTGTTGCTACAATTTGGACTTGAAAATAGCCTTTTCAGATCTTGGGCTCCATATGAAAGTTGTAGGCCTATGTCTTAGCTTTCCATCCATATAAAGTAGTCCTAAATCTGAGATCGATAGCTCCAAATATGACCCAATTAGTGAACAGTGTTCCGGTTTGGATTGCACCGACATCTCTTTTCTAATTTTGGTCATCTCTTTGCCCTTGCAATTTAAGTTCTTAAAGTCATCAATCAAACCTTTCATTTATGTGATAGGCCTGCATTTAAAATGAACATTTACCACAAATTAAAGGTATCTTATATTATTAGATATATTATTATAAAACATGCTTTAGTTAAGAAGTTATTGATACTTCAAGTGCAAAATGATGATATAAAACCATGATAAAAAATGCACTTTTAAGTACTAATCAGTAACTTTGATGTGGACTATCAATGGTTTTTTAGCTTATAGAATGTTTTCTGGTTGGAGCACGCATGAGAAACTAGAATGTCCATACTGTATGGAAAATAAAAAGGCATTCACACTAACAAACACAGGTAAAGCTTCTTTTTTTTACTGTTACCGTAGTTTCTTGCCACATAATCACAAGTACAGAAAGAACAAAAAATATTTCTTTGTTGGTAGAGTTGAAAAGGATGTTACACCCCCGTGTCTTTCTGGTTAATAGTTGCATGATATTGTATCAGAGTGTAATAACATTGTGTTTGGTCTCCAATCAAGCAAGCAGAAGTTTCCTGGTTTTGGTTTGACCCATAATTAGATAAAGCAAAGTATGTTTTCAGAACTTTCTTATTAGAAGACCAATCTTCTTTGCCATAACCTTGACGTCATGCACATTAAAAAGAACGTCTTTGAGAACATTTTCAATACCGTCATACATGTTAAAGTGAAGACAAAGGACAACATCAAGGATGGATTGGATGTAGCTCTGTTCTGTAACCGTAAAAATATGGAGTTGGTTTGTGATGAGTCCTGGGTCGCAAAACTAAGAGCAAACTTTGTGTCAAAGAAAAACGCACAACTACTAGTCTATAAATGACTTAAGAGTCTGTATTTTTTGAATGTACATACCTCGAACATATCAAAGTTAGTTAATATGGAGGAATGCAGATTGTATGGAATGAAGAGTTGTAAACCCTGGGAAAAAAATAAATAAACAAAAGTGAAGAAATTCATGCATATGGTTAAATAAAAACAAGAATTCAGAAAATTTTGAATATACATTTTTGGGCGAAATAATTCGAGATATTATAATAAACCTAGTACTATTGAGGGTTGGATTTAATTGAAGAGAATAATACACTTAGAGGAAAATGGGGGACTAAATGCAAATAAGAAAAAAATATAAAGTATAAATACTCTCTCCTCACTAAAAAATCTGTAAGAACCATAAAGAGAGAAAATAGGGAGTTTTATACCCATTCTTGAGAAATCAAGAGAGAAATACTAAAATTTCAAGAGCCCATCTAAAATTAAGAGTTTATAGATGGGATAAATACTTGAGAGTAAAGGATTACCATGAAATTGAATAAGAAGAAAAGAAAAGAGGGAGTTGAAAATCTTTAACTTGTTGATGATCAAAATCTTAATTTATACCAAGTAAGGTGTTCTAAACATGATCTTAAAAATATTCATTTTTAATTCGATAAAGAATTGATGCCTTGATATTGAATTTTATGTTAGGGTTTTAGACATAAATTCATATGTGTGGTATGTAGTTTATGAAAGTATTGTATGAAGGGGAGGGGGAGATGAATCTAGACAGACTTGTCTCTTGACTTTCGATGAGATTTTGGGTAGGAGGATGAGCGAATTAGGATCGGGTTCCTCATAGAAATTGTACATTTGAATGTTAGCTAACCAAGGAAATTGGTCTTGCTCAATTTCGAGATGTAGAACTCTAGTTATGGGTCACGAACTAATACTGAGTCGTGATTGATTATGTAGGGCAATAGGACTAATTAATTAATGAGCAATTTTGACTATCTTGGAGGCAAAACTAGGTTCTTCTCCTTTTAGAGAACTTGTAGCCTTATGTCTTGGCTTTCTAATGAGATCAGTCTCACTTAAAATGAAGTTTTAGAACTTTGGATATAGTTAAAAATCTGATAAGTATTCGGATAGTAACAGTTAAAAATTGGACAGTAATAATTCAAAGTTAGACAATAACAGTTCAAAATTAGACAGTAATGGTTGGATAGTAACAATAGACTTTCACGTGAATACTATATATAATAATATAAAAGAATTGAGTCATATAAATACTTGCACATTAAGATACTAACTCTGAAAATATACATGATATATGTATGTATGTTATTATAAGGAAATGAACATGCATAAAAAGTAACATATGAGTAATGGATAAATATTGATTCTCTATAATATTGGCTTAAAGGATTCATAACTAAAAACTTCCTTACGGTTCAGGGGGAGTAACTAGGATTGGATCTTCTGTTAGGGGAGGTTGCGAGGTAGGAAAAACAAGTGCGTGATTTTCCTCCTATTTGCACTAATACAATTTAAAATTCTTCTAGTGAATGTAATTACAATAAATGTCATGTTCTATGTAAATAAAGTCTAGTGTATTTATAAGATTAGCTTCGGCTAATAGCATCCGTGTTAGGATTGCCGGGATATAAAATATAAGATTAGCTTCAGCTAATGGCTTCCTTATAGGATTGTCGGGATATGAATTACGAGATTAGCTTCGGCTATTACATCCATGATAGGATTGTCGGGAGTTGAATTACAAGTTTAGCTTTGGCTAATGGCATCCATGATAGGATTGCCGGGAGATGATTTACAAGATTAGATTCAGCTAATGGCATCCATGTTAAGATTGTCATGAAATGAATTACAAAATTAGACTTTGCAAGGTCACCCAGTTCATGCAAGTAAATAAGAGTATTCAAATTAAAAATATACAAATGAGTGTTAAATTGAGTTTAAAAGAGTTACAAAAAAAATATAAGTTCTCTGTTAGAATTCTTGTGAATCTAATAGAAAATTAATACTTCATTCATATTCATTACATGAGCATATATATATATATATATATATATATATATATATATATATTCTTTATCAATATAATGATATGTTTATTTATGTAACAGGTCCATCAAATATCCAGGGAGATCATTAGTTTAGAACCCTACTTTGTGAAGCTTATGTAAATATTTAATTTAAATAAAAAGGAATTAACACGTTTATATAGTATACTTTTTTGTAAACCTTGATGTATTTATAAAAGTTTAGCTTAGCATATAGTATTTTAGTTATCTTGTAATTAACCCTTTTGAAATATTTAAGAACACTTATTATGTTGTAAATGCTTTCTTTGCATGTTAATATTCATTTTCTTTTAAATTTTTGATGATATGATGTTTGGATTATGTTCATATTAAACTTACTTGTATGATATATATATTGTGTGAATTGTATGAGGTGCGGAATTATGAGATATGATATAAGGTTTGGTATTATGGGACCTTGTGATGATGGGTTGATTGAGTAAATTAATAGTAGTCAATAACTTGGGATGTCCTAATGCAAATGAAACTTTGTTGAATTTTTGGTAATGAAAAAAAAATTACCTTAAAATAAAAAGGATATGTTAGGAACTTTTAATAGTGAACGAGTAGTACAGTTGGACTGTTACAAGAGTCATGACTGCCATGTGTTTATGCAAACACTCATCCCATTAGCTTTTCATGATTTGTTATCAAAGGGGATATGGGATGCACTCATGGAGATAAGTCATTTCTTTAGAGATATATGCTCCAGCAAGTTGAATATTGATCACATTGAGAGGCTTGAAACGAATATCGTCGAGATACTATGCAAACTTTAAATGATATTCCCTCCATCATTTTTGGACTCAATAGAGCATTTCCCTATACATCTACTATTCAAGGAAAAAATTGGAGGACCAGCCTAATATAGATAGATGTACCCATTCAAAAGGTTAGATATTTGACACGACGAAAAGATTGATGTCTTCTCCCAAGTGCAGGAGTGTCGAAGTAATAAATAACCCGGCAAGACCGGGGTCGAACCACAGGGAGGTTAATTGTACAAATTAAAAACAACAATAAAACAACAACAATAAGAATAACAACAACAACAACAATA
>NW_011500743.1:59250-64505 GCF_000495115.2 Populus euphratica
TAGTAGTAGTAGTAGTAGTAGTAGTAGTAGTAGTAGTAGTAGTAGTAGTAGTAGTAGTAGTAGTAGTAGTAGTAGTAGTAGTAGTAGTAGTAGTAGTAGTAGTAGTAGTAGTAGTAGTAGTAGTAGTAGTAGTAGTAGTAGTAGTAGTACTAATAATAATAATAATAATAATAATAATAATAATAATAATAAAGAAAAAGAAGGAGAAGAAGAAGAAGAAGATGAGAACTTTGAGATGGAATATTAATGTAACGATTAAACAATGATAATAACAAATGTCAAGGTTAGAGGTTCCACTAATGGTATATCAAACAAGTATAGTATAAACTCTTATTATTGAATTGGAAACCACACACAAAGGAGGTTCCAATCAGATTATATATTGTTAACATGATTACATTAGTCATCTTATTCAATTAATGCTAATACTTGTAAATCTCGTCAAGCATTCATGATTATAACTTATGTTAACAATAAATCAAGTTCCTTTCATAGCTCAGGTGTCGGTTATACCATACATTATGGGCTATGAAAGTGCCAAGCATTTGTTGTACCAAGTGTTATACAACATAAATCAAGATTAGTCATTTAACAAGCAAAGTATTAAAGAGTGAACAAGATAACAAATATAAAACATGTTAGTATCAAACATTAAAGTCCATATTAAGTTTACATTATACTTATTCTTACACCATTAGTGTAACCTTTTCACCTTGACATAATTAACTTAGCTAGACATAATGAAAGAAAGCAAAATAGATAAACAAAATAAGAACATAAAAGTTAACTAAGTAAAGGAAAGGAAATGAAAGGCATAAACTTAATATTAATGAAAACAAAGCATAAAAAATACAAAGAGAGAAAGGAAGAGCATGATCTTGATCTGGAAATCAAGATGCCTAAATGCATGGCAAATGCCTCCTTTTATAGGCCAAAAATGGGAACTATTGATTTGATGACTAATTGATAAGTGGGTGACCAACTTTTGACTTGGTGACAATCCTTATCTTCTCTTGTCTGCCCAAAACGTCATTGATAACGTCAAAATTGGAGCCAGTTGTAAACATGAAAGTTGTAGGCAATTGTCTCAGCTTTCTTGTGTAAAAACTTCAGCTCATTTGGACTTCTAGAACTCTAGATATGGCCAAAATACCGAACAGTGCTCGGGCTGGAAGACAGATTCGGGCTTCTTTGTTGTTGCTACAATTTGGACTTGATAATGGCCTTTTTAGATCTTGGGCTCCATATGAAAGTTGTAGGCCTATGTCTTACCTTTCCATCCATATAAATTTGACCTAAATCTGAGATATATAGCTCTAGATATGACCCAATTACCGAACAGTGTTCCGGTTTGGATTGCACCGACATCTCTTTTCTAAGTTTGGCCATCTCTTTATCCTTGCAATTTAAGTTCTTCAAGTCATCAATCAATCCTTTCATTTATGTGATAGATCTGCATTAAAAATAGACATTTACCATAAATTATAGGTATCTTATATTATTAGATACATTATTATAAAACATATTTAAGTTAAGGAGTTATTGATACTTCAAGTGCAAAATGATGATATAAAACCATAATAAAAATGCACTTTTAAGTACTAATCAATATTACAGTTGCAATGTAATTCATATATAAAAGCATTTTCTTTGTTTTACTTAATTGAAAATATTTGATTAATTCAATGCAGGTATTTGTTCAATCTCAAGAGAAAGGTGCATGTTGAGGCTTCAATATATAAGGCCTATATTGTTGAGGAGATCTCAACATTTATCTCATACTATTTCAAACCTCACCTGAGAATGAGAATTAATCACGTTCCACGGCATGATGATGGTGGTGAAGTGCCTTCTAGTGGGAACTTGTCAATATTCTCCAATCTTGGACGACCCACACCTAACAATGTCGTAAAAGTAAGATATTTATCGAAAATAGAATTCAAAAAAGCATACAATTAAGTTCTATTTTACTGTGACAACATCAGTAATAGTGTTGTCAAATATCACTTGTTCCATTAACTCATAGCCATATTCTAAACCACACTCATTACACTTGTAGACAACATCAACAATATTTGTTGTTCAATAACTCACAGCTGACCGAATCCCAGATCTTTCAATTATAAGATGAACAATTGGCCATATGGTTCAGAACACATGTAAGCACTATCACAAAATCATTCTCACTTACTAAATTATTGTATGCATGTCATTACACGATTCTCGTTTACTGTTCATTGATGTACATTAGATACAAGGTTTATCAAATGGGAAGAAGTGCTGCCAAGTCATTGTCTTCACTAAGCCTAGGCCCTGAAAGAAAAGTTAAGTGCTACAATGGGTATTTTATTAATGGATATGTTTTCCATACTAAAGAATACGGGCATGGAAGAAAGACATACAACAATGGTGTTTGTGTTAAGGGATCAACTAGTAGTGGGTTAGAAGTTGACTACTATGGTAGATTAGAAGAGGTCTTCGAACTACAATATCATAGCAAGCAGAATATAGTGTTTTTATTCGAATGCTATTGGTATGACGCGACTGACAGAGGAATCAGAGTTGATTCGCACTATGGTCTAGTTGAAATCAACTCAAAAGTTAGACTTTGCAATGTAAACTATGTCTTTTTTTTTTTTTACAAAGCAATGTCAATAATTTTATTACACATACACCCCTTCCTCTAGAAAGGATCGATCAAAAGTGGATTTGTTGTCCATTTTAAAAACAAAACCTAGGGGTTGTGTTGAGCTTTTTCAAGATGAGAACAAGATACAAGTATGCGAGATGAAGTCTTTCAAGTTAGTGAGTTAGTTGAACTATATTGAGTTGCTCCTTTGATTGACTTGGAAGAAAATTCAAATTTTCATGTTTTCAATGATAGTCTTGTTGATGTTGATGCAGAGGAGTTGAATATTGTTTTAAGCTTTAGCGAACCAACAAATGTTGATGAAGATGATGATATCTACATTGAAGATTGTGATGAAGGTGATGACTATTCAATTGACGATGAAGAAGAAGAAAATTCTAACTAACTATCAGAATGAAGCCTTATGTATAACGTTTTTTCATGTAATAGATATTATGGATGATATATTTTATAACACAAAATATTTATTTTATAAGTTTATGTATTGTTTAAGTACTGTTGTTATGGTTTTGTGCGACGGACAGTTTAGCATTCAAGTGTTTGCAAGAAGGTAAATAGGCAATACATACACTATCACCGACGTCTATACTGACAAACAAACATCCGTCTGTGTTTCACATAGAGTTGAAAAATAATTACTTGAAATGCCATAATTACCGATGACTTTGTAGACGGACTAACATCCATCGACATTTCATAGAGAGTTGAAAAATAATTACGTGAAATGCCATAATTACTAATGACTTTGTAGACAGACTAACATCCATCAACATTTCACAGAGAGTTGAAAAATAATCACCGTAAATGCCACAATTATTGATGAATTTGTAGACGAATTCTAGTTCATCAACATTTCACAGCGAGTTGAAAAATAATCACTACAAATGCCATAATCATCGACAAATTTGCAGACAGACTCCGGTCCGTCGGTATGTTATCGGCGGGTCAATATTACCAATAACGGACTATGCGAATTCTAAGGGGAGGTTGATTAGTACTTAAAAGTGCATTTTTATCATGGTTTTATATCATCATTTTGTACTTGAAGTATCAATAACTCCTTAACTAAAATATGTTTTATAATAATGTATCTAATAATATAAGATACCTATAATTTATGGTAAATGTCTATTTTTAATGCAGACCTATCACATAAATGAAAGGATTGATTGATGACTTGAAGAACTTAAATTGCATGGATAAAGAGATGGTCAAACTTAGAGAAGAGATGTCGGTGCAATCCAAACCGGAACACTGTTCGGTAATTGGGTCATATCTGGAGCTACAGATCTCAGATTTAGGTCCAATTTATATGGATGGAAAGGTAAGACATAGGCCTACAACTTTCATATGGAGCCCAAGATCTAAAAAGGCCATTATCAAGTCCAAATTGTAGCAACAACAAAGAAGCCCGAATCTGTCTTCCAGCCCGAGCACTGTTCGGTATTTTGGCCATATCTAGAGTTCTAGAAGTCCAAATGAGCTGAAGTTTTTACACAAGAAAGCTGAGACAATTGCCTACAACTTTCATGTTTACAACTGGCTCCAATTTTGACGTTATCAATGACGTTTTGGGCAGACAAGAGAAGATAAGGATTGTCACCAAGTCAAAAGTTGGTCACCCACTTATCAATTAGTCATCAAATCAATAGTTCCCATTTTTGGCCTATAAAAGGAGGCATTTGCCATGCATTTAGGCATCTTGATTTCCAGATCAAGATCATGCTCTTCCTTTCTCTCTTTGTATTTTTTATGCTTTGTTTTCATTAATATTAAGTTTATGCCTTTCATTTCCTTTCCTTTACTTAGTTAACTTTTATGTTCTTATTTTGTTTATCTATTTTGCTTTCTTTCATTATGTCTAGCTAAGTTAATTATGTCAAGGTGAAAAGGTTACACTAATGGTGTAAGAATAAGTATAATGTAAACTTAATATGGACTTTAATGTTTGATACTAACATGTTTTATATTTGCTATCTTGTTCACTCTTTAATACTTTGCTTGTTAAATGACTAATCTTGATTTATGTTACATAACACTTGGTACAACAAATGTTTGGCACTTTCATAGCCCATAATGTATGGTATAACCGACACCTGAGCTATGAAAGGAACTTGATTTGTTGTTAACATAAGTTATAATCATGAATGCTTGACGAGATTTACAAGTATTAGCATTAATTGAATAAGATGACTAATGTAATCATGTTAACAATATATAATCTGATTGGAACCTCCTTTGTGTGTGGTTTCCAATTCAATAATAAGAGTTTATACTATACTTGTTTGATATACCATTAGTGGAACCTCTAACCTTGACATTTGTTATTATTATTGTTTAATCCTTACATTAATTTTCCATCTCCAAGTTCTCATCATCTTCTTCTTCTTCTCTTTCTTTATTATTATTATTATTATTACTACTACTACTACTACTACTACTACTACTACTACTACTACTACTACTACTACTACTACTACTACTACTACTACTACTACTACTACTACTACTACTACTACTACTACTACTACTACTACTACTACTACTACTACTACTACTACTACTACTACTACTACTACTACTACTACTACTACTACTACTACTA
>NW_011500743.1:70910-81550 GCF_000495115.2 Populus euphratica
TTGTTGTTTTTTAATTGTTTTTTATAATTTGTACAATTAACCTCCCTATGGTTTGACCCCGGTCTTGCCGGGTTATTTATTACTTCGACACTCCTGCACTTGGGAGAAGACATCAATCTTTTCGTCGTGTCAGAGGTGCATTAAATGCATCTCTGACCTTATCATTATACCGATAGAATTACTAACGGACTGCGAAAAATATGGAGGGTAATTAAAAATGTTGGTGCAAAATCTAAAATTTACTGATGCAGTTTCAAAACTTCGCCGATGGAATAAATTAAAATAATATTATTTTTTATTTTCATTGGTGAATTTGTTGGTAAAGCTGCACTATAAATCCCAGCGACCACCCCTTCAGCTTATTTTTTCATCTGCTCCGTTCTTTACCTTGATATAATAAACTTAGCTAAACATAATGAAGAAGAGAAACATAAATAAACAGGATAAGAATATAAATAAGATAAAAGTTAACTAAGTAAAGGAAAAGAAATGAAAGGCATAAACAAGATATTAATGAAAGCAAAACTTAAGCATTACAAAGAGAAAAAGCAAGAGCATGATATTCATCTAGAAATCAAGATGCCTAAATGCATGACAAATGTCTCCTTTTAAAGGCTAAAATTTCAAACTATTGATTTGATGACTAATTGTTGAATAGGTAGCCACACCTTGACTTGGTGACAATCCTTATCTTCTTGTTTAAACAAAATGTTATTGATAACGTCAGAATGTGAATTAGACTTCCATATAAAAGTTCTAGAAAATTATCTCAACTTTGCAGGAAAAAAAAAATTGAGATCATTTGGATTTCTAGTACTCGAGATATGGGCTGAACACTGAATAGTGTCTGAGTTGCAGGACAGATTTAGACTTTTATGTTATTGCTAAGATTTGGACTTCCAAACATTAGAATTGAGTCTTGGCTTCCCATTAAAGTTTTATGCCTATATCGTAGCTTTCTATCCATATAAAGTAGACTTAAATCTGAGATCTATAGCTCCTGATATGACCCAATTACCGAACAGTGTTCCACTTTGGACTACACCAACATCTCTTTTCTAAAGTTTGGCCCTTTCTGTCATTTCAATTTCAATACTTCAACTTATCAATCAATTCTCATAAGCTTGCATTTAGGATGAACATTTACTATAAATTAAAGGTACCTTATGGTATCAGACTTGTTATTATAAAACATAGTTTAGTTAAGGAGTTATTGATACTTCAAGTGCAAAATGATGATATAAAACTTTGATAAAAATACATTTTTAAGTACTAATCAGGTGTAATCAGGTGCATTTTTATAATGTAGATAAAGTCTTGAAATAAACACATTATTAAGGCAAGCATATTTCATTCCTAAAGTCTATATTAAAAAAAAAACATTATTGAATATATTTTATTGTTGTATTGGCATAATAATTGAATAATTTGTTGAATTGTAATTGTTAATGTTGAATTTACCTTAGAATAAGTAATTGAATATGTTTGAATAATTAGTAATTTTACTCTATTATTGTATGATTTGTATTTAATTATTTGCATTAATTTTAATTTTTAGTCTAGAGTGTTTTTTGAATTTTTGAATTATATTTTATTGTTTGTATTTACATAATGATTGAATAATTTGTTGAATTGTAATTATTAATGTTGAATTTACCTTGTAATTAGTAATTGAATATGTTGGAATAATTAGTAATTTTACTTTATTATTGCATGATTTATGTTTAATTATTTCCATTGATTTTAATTATTATCTAGAGTTTTTTTTTTAATTTTTTGAATATATTTTATTGTTTGTATTTCCATAATAATTGAATAATTTATTGAATATTTTACCTTTTAATTAGTATGGATGTTATTTGTATAGATGTTATGTTATATCCAATATTAGTATAGATATGGTCAATTGGTTATGACTATTGTCAATATTTGCTAATTAGTATGAATGTTATTTATATAGATGTTATGTTGAATTGTAATTGTTAATATTGGCTATTGTCAATATTTGCAGGTTTATAGATTTGGGTAGTATCCAGTATAGGGGAGGTGTGATCAAATTTTTTTAACATTCAAATTTAATTATATAATTATTCGTATAAAATTATGTAGATGCATAAAATAAAATCCACAGCTCGTTGCTCACGTATGGTTGTAGCTAGTTTTTCTAGCAACGAGGATGATATATCCTTAGATGCCTCTAAAGAAAAGGCACCTATGCCACCTGCACTGTCAACTGATGTTGCCTATTCCAGTGCCATTTCACAGCGTAGAGGCGGTGTGCCTTTCGCAGTGTAATCAATTCACCTGCAAGTACGAGGCATAATGAAAGGATGACCTTTCAATGTAAGTTTGTTAAGGTTTTAGTTTTTTTTAATTTTAATGTTGTTACTCATTTTTGGACCCCACGTGCTGGAGACGATGTATACCTCTTTTGAACTAAGTGTAGGAGTTTAACTCATGTTTGCTGGAAGATTGACAAAAGCAAATAAAGAAATATTTTTAAAAAAACCTGTTTAAGCTGTATTTTGCTCTCTTTATCCTTCCCTTTTACTATCAAAATCGTCAGGTTTTCTTTGATTTTTCTGGGGTCTTTTTAATGCTAAATTCATTCCTTCTTTATCTGGTTTTTAAGGTTGGATAAATCTCTCAAAATTAGTACTAAAAAAATTGGTTTTAGGGATCACTGTTCTGACAGTGTATTCCTTCTATAACTGTCATAATTTTTTATTCCAACTTAAGCTCTAAATTTGACTTGGTTTTGTATAATATCTGACAATTCTAGCTATATTCTGTCACTCATGACATGTTGAAAATTGACTTACACCTTTATGGGATCCTAAGGATCACTGTTCTTGGGGCAGACTCTTAATCAGATTTGGATAGTTCACATTGTCAGATCAATAACTTTTTCGACCAACTAGATTCTTGCCGGATTCTGTTATTAAAAAGATTTTATCTCACTTGGAATCCTTCATCAAAGTTGTAGTTTGGGACACGTAGATGAATTTGGGCTTTTGAATTGCTTGATTTCGATATCAGAAGCTCAAAATATTTCTATTTGAAATCTAGCGTGAAAAAATAGAATCCTGTCGCGATAAGGTTTCCAGCTGAGTTTGTTTGCAATTCTGTTATTCAAAATGAATTTATTTCACTTTGAATCCTCTATCAAATTTGTATTCCTGGATGTGTAGATAAATTTAGACTTTTGAATCATTTGATTTCGATATCAGAAGCTCAAGATATTCCTGTTTGAAATCTAGTGTGAAAGCATAAAATCTTACCGCGAGAAGGTTTGCAACCGAGTTTGGTTACAATTCTATTCTTCAAAATAAATTTTATCTCACTTTGAATCGTCCATGAAAGTTGTAGATCTATACATGTAGATAAATTTATTTGAGGGACCCGATTTAATGTTTTAAGAATTTATTGGGTTAATTAAAGACCAATTTTAAACTTTGGAAAGCAATTGGTTTTGTTGAAGGAATTGAAAAAATAGGGATTGGATTAGAAAATGTCATAATAATGTCTGGCTAATATCAAGAAAGTAATATATCAAGGAAATAATTACTGAATCATATATAATTACTACAATATAAAATACCATAGATATATGATTTGATTCGTGCTGGTTATGGAAAATAATTACAAAAAACTAAAATACCGTATATATAGGATTTGTTGGTATTGGTTATAAAAGACAATTTGCGCAATAATTATTACAATATTTCCTTGAATAACATGTGTAGATATTTTTTTTATTAGTGAACCTCTAGCCATATGTAAAGAAGGAGGCAAAAAAATAAGAAATGCAGGGAAAATAAAAAAAAAATAATCCTATCCTCTCTAGCAAAGAAGCTGTAGCCACCCTCTCATCTTTCTTGAAAAAAAAAAAAAAGAGTAGCCACCCCACTCCTTTTAAAAAGAAACCAGAGTATGCCCTAACCGACCTCCATTGTTTTCCCTATTCTTTTCCCCCTGTTACACAACCTCATATCCTTCCTCCTTTGCTGCTGCCTTCCCCAGCAAACCTTGAGAACCAGCGCTCTCCCTCTCACAGCTGTCACTGCCATTTCCCCTTTTTTCAGCCAAAACTTTCCCTCTACACAGAAACCTCCTTTCTCTTTTCAGCCGCAGACTCTCCCATCCCTTTTTCTCTACACATAAGTCACCTCTCATTTCCCTTTTCCAGCTAGCCATTTCAGCTCCTTTCTTCTCCCTCCCTACTGTACGACCAGCCTCGTCTCTACACCAGCAGCTGATCCCAGTCGTCTATATCTCTTCTTCTCTGCACTAGGAGCAAGAACAAGCAGGGGTGCTATCATCACCAGTCATTGCAATTCCTCAACCACTTTGAGCATGCAAGCCAGTAGCAGCAGAGGGGATTTTCACTTCGCCATAGGCTACTCGTCCAGCAGCATCCTTCTCTTCCCTGCAAAGGTTGCACTGATCATAGCAACACCAAAAGGCCACCATTGAGACAATCATCTTTCAGCCAACAAACTTGTCTCCACTGGAAACAGCGAGCAGGGTCCTCCTTCGTGAGCAGCGCCTAGTCGTCTCCCTCCACTTCCCTCCAGTCGCTGCCTCACAGGTAAGTCCTCCTTTACCTGTTTTTGCCAAATTAATCACCTTGCCACTGTAGCATGCATATGCATACAACTGTGGCATAACCGGTTTCTAGTTACTGTTACCCATATGCAACACACAAAAAATATTTTTGTTTTTTTATCAAAAACACATGCATCACAATTAAATCATAATTAAAAACAACAAACCATGCACATATATTCTTGGTATTGTTATTGTATATACTATTAGAGATTTTTATTGCATAACATTTTTTCACCTTTGTGTGACACTCTTTCAAATATTGAGAAAGCTCTAGAATTTATTTATAAGTATGAATTGCAAACCTTTGTATAATGATCAGTATGCCAATAAAACAAATAGTGTTGAGCGATGTTTTTGCCAAAACTTGCCTTGGTTTTTAGACAAATATATTTTTGTATTTGGATAAAAAATTGATGGATGCAAATAAAATAATATCATGCAAGTCTAATTTATAAGTAAGAAAAAACTTCAAAACATTTTATTGATTTGATAACATTGATTAATATTTGTATGTTAAGAGTTGATGTAATCCATTTCAAGAACTTCTTGTTAAAAGGAGTGTTCAGGTGGTTTTGATAGCAAAGTATTCAAGTATAATTATAATTATGAGTTACAATTATAGAAAGATTAATTCTAAAAAAAATTAATAAATTTAGAAAATTACTTAATAAGTTAACTCTATTAGTATAATAGCAATACTCCAATTAAAGTGTTTACAAATTTGTTAAAATTTTGAAACATTCTTACATTCATTGCATGCTAATTAAATGGTTTACGGATATAGATAACATATAAATTCTAATGTTAATATTATTATGTAACTCCAGATATTTAATGTGAACTTAACCTATACATTTATATTATCGTAATTGTAACTCGTACTAGTAATAAAATGCTACAACACAGTATAAGAGATTATGAACAAGTTTCGAAGTTCTCAACTAATCGCATCTAGCTTTTATTTCATGGCTCCCCATGATTCTGTGAAAATACTGGAGCTCTGCCAAGTTGCCCCGGCCTGCAACTCACCCGAATCAATCACTGAGCTCTCTCTTCCTCTCACCTTCCTAGACATTGCTTGGTTCAAATTTCCTCCAGCTCAGCAAATTATATTTTATGAGCTCACCGACTCAAGTCCAACCTTCTTCAATTTAGTAATCCTCCCCAGGCTCAAAAAATCACTCTCCCAAACACTATTCCACTTTCTCCCACTTGCTGGTCACCTTGTGTGGCCAGAAATCTCCCCAAAACCCATCCTCTTATACACTCCAAATGATACAATTTCACTCACCATAGCCGAGTCAAATGCAGACCTGAGTCATCTCTCAGGGAATGAAACTCGGCAAGCCATCAAATCGTTTCCATATATCCCTGAGCTGCCTACATCTGACACTAAAGCTTCAGTGATCGCTTTGCAAATAACATTGTTTCCTAACAAAGGGTTTTCTATTAGCATTGTTTGTCATCATGGAATTCTTGATGGAAAATCTGCTACAACTTTCATCAAGGCATGGGCCTATATATGCAAACACCTAGAATATGATCAACAACCTTCGTTACCTAGTGAGCTTACCCCTTTTTTGGACAGGGGAGTTATCAAGGATGCATATGGACTTGAACTGAACTTCTTGAACCAATGGTCGGCACTGACCAGGTCGGATACAAAGTCCGACTCTCGAAGCTTGAAGTTGGTGTCAAACATGGCAGTGTCACCTGACTTAGTACGAGCCACATTTCAGTTGACTCGTGAAGACATAGAGCTCTTAAGGGAAACAATATCATCCCAGTTGGAAAAGGTCCATAAAGAAGAGCTAAAACCAACAAAACAAATGGACTATTTGTCAACTTTTGTACTTACATGTGCTTACACAGTAGTTTGCATGGTAAAAGCCAGAGGAGGGGATAATAATAGAAAGATTTACTTTATATTCTCAGCAGATTGTAGGGGCAGATTAGATCCTCCGATTCCACAAAATTATATTGGAAACTGTATTAGCAGCCAGCACATTGTTATCAAGGCAGGAGTTTCCATGGAGGAATGTGGAGTTGCAATGATAGCAGAGAGGATTAGTGGCACGATAAAAGGGCTAGAGAGAGGACTTTTTGAAGGAGCTAAGGAGAGACTACTTGAACTGGCTTCTATAGAACCGGGTGCAGAAATCATTGGGGTTACTGGATCCACCAGATTTGAGGATTACAGCTGGGATTTTGGATGGGGAAGACCCAACAAAGTGGAGTTTACAGGAAATGCTAGGGGAGGAGTTATTTCTTTGGCAAGGAGTAGAGAGGGAACTGGTGGTGTTGAGATTGGTTTGGCTTTGAAGAGGCATGAAATGGAAAATTTTATTTCGTTCTTCGTTAACAACCTAAAGAATTCTAGGCAAATCTCAAAATAGTTCTTCAAATTATAACTGAATTCTCAATAAAGCTTCGAAGATTTTCTTTTTAATTGGGCCTCTACAGATTCAGTAGTCAAAATTGAGTCCCCTTAGTGATATCAATTACCATAAACTAATCTGTTGCAAAAGTTTGATTGTGTATTTTCTTATGATTATATTTTTCAAAAAACTGAGGGAGTAGGGTTCGGATAGGGCTCCCCTCAAAACAAAACCCAATGTCACCCCTTACCCAGGAGTATTATAAAAAGTGGATTTCTGAAGTCTTTATTGTGCAAATGAATGTAATGTAACTTGTTTGTGTAAAGTTACTACAACCTTAAAGCATAATTCAGGCCGCTCTGGTTTCCTTACCAGCAGATCCATGCCTTGATGATTAGCTTACAAGAATCTAGTGGCCATGTTCCAGCATCTGTAGCATGATAGGTCTACCTTATAGCTCTTCATAATGCTTTCTTCGAACCTCTGAGCAACTCATGTCAAACAAATTTGTTTTTTGAGATAAATATTTTCAAATACCCACACAAGAGACATGGTTAAATATCTTGTAACTCCTTCCACGTTAAAAAAAAATGATTTTTTTGGTTTTTTAATAATATAGAAGTATGATCACTATTCAAAATATTATTTCGTTTCATTTAATATAAATATCAATATATAATCAATGCTATAATTTTTCTTTTCAAATTATAAAGTAACTAAACAAACAATTATTATAGAAGTATTAATTGGTTTACGCCATGAAAGTGGACGTACAAAAATATACGTTTTCAAATACAGTAGTTTAACAACTTATAAAAGTTTTACCCTATCAACATGCAATAAGACTTTGAAAAGATCTCGGCATTAAATGAAAGACCTTAAATAATTCTATTTCCACTACATTCCTTAGATAGCGTCGGTTACTGTACTAAGACATAAAAAACAAAGACAATAGAGAAATTTAAAGACTCGGTCTGTCCGGCTCGATTTTTACTGAAAAATATTATATTGGAATATATACACTCAGTCTCTTGACTTGACTTTTACCACCAGTATTTTACTACTAGATATTTTAAATTTTCAGACGGAATATTTTGTAGTAGGTATCTATACACAATTTGTTTGCTCGACTTTTAAAGACAGGTTCACAACAAGAAATACCACTTAGAAAACTTATCATGGGTGATTTATGGTTTTTCAGTGTATTTGTCTGTATTAAAATTACTAATAAATTTATATACCATAAAAATGTGCCAAACAAACAAATTATTTTTCTTTCCTTTAATTCGTTAGTGTTTTTATTGGTAAATATGATATGTCATATCATATCATTGATAAAAACAACTATATATAATTCCATCAATATTTATATTGGTGAATATGATATATCACCATGTCACTGACAAAAAAATTATATATAATTTCATCAATATTTTTTTATTTTGTTGATATTTTCATTGGTGAATAAGACATATCATTAAAAAAAATATATTATGTAATTGCATTAATTTTTTTAATAATACTGATAAAATGAAACCGTCAATGAGTAAATAGTAGCACAATGATATTTTTTGTAATTCTTTTTTAATTCTATTAAATATATTGATGAAGTTAACCCGTCGATAAGACTGTCAGTAATGGTTTAACAATATTTAAAAAAAAATCTATTAAACAGAAGTAGAAAATAATTAAAAGAAATTAAATTAATATAAAAATTAAATATTATTACAAATCAATACATGGGGCTAATAAAGGAGAGCACATGTATTATCTATCTATCAATGATTTTAGCTCCATGTATAATTGACAGAGTTTTGTCATCTCAGCATGTATAATTGACAGAGTTCTGTCATCTCAGCAGCATTATGTGTCGTCCAAACTTCAACTTGTTGGTTTAAAATTCACTCGAACTCCAAAGGTTGAGTGCTTAAAACTAATTGCAAGCATCCCATACTTAAAACACTCCAAATTGCCCGCAAGTCCTCAGCTATAGTATTTGATATACCAAAACCCGATTATTGTTCGGTCCACCAAACGATCTTGCTTTCATATTCATCAAAAGCAACAAATTAAAAAAATAGATGTAAAATTTTTTTTTTTACCATCCACTTCGTATATGAAACAAATGGAATGGATCCACTAATGTGTGTGGTAAAGGAACATTGAATCTGCTTGTTCTGGTTCTTCATATTGAATTGTGACTTTTGCACAAAATGGTTGAACATCACGTGCTAAATATATTTCATTCATATATATATATGGAGGTCTAAAATCCTTCCAAACCACCACGTCCTTCCAGCCTAAAAGCTCTCATTCTTTTGCATATTTTTTTTGTTTTATTTTGCACCTCATACCAAAAATTATGTAACCTATATGGTACAAATGAATTACTTGTTAATAAATAAAAAATAAAATATTAATATATGGATTAAAAATATTTAATATTATTTTAATGTTACCTAATTACAACTTGATTCTTTCAAACTCTCCTAGCAATAATGCTGTCAACACTTTCCTGTAAAGATTTTTCCTTACACTTCAAATTTGTAAAAGAATAATTTTATTAATATAATAATATTTATGTCAATATTAACCTTAAACCTCCTAAACCATATATCAATCATGGATTTTTATTTAGGATTTTTGAAAATTTGACTCCATTGAAACAATAACACTTGAACTTTAACTTTAGTCGATCACATTGCTAATAAGGATGAGTAACTTGAACTTTAGTATACATGACAATTATTAAACAAGCATGAGAACTCTTTTAAAAAAAAATCAGAAATCTGAAAACTTTTATCAGCAAGTATGATTTTTCTGATTATATGGATAGGTAACCTAAACTTGAGTATAGTTAATCAGTTGCATGCATAATAAACAGTGTAGGGGGTAGTTGTTAATATAAACACCATCTTCTATAAAATATCTTGGATAGTTTCTTAAACCATAAATGAGTTTAAGCCTACAAAATTAATGCTTACAGTTAAACTATAGTTATGTCATATTTGAGATTTCTCAACCATTTTTGTCTTTTATAATTTCATATATGACTGGAAGAATAAGCTAGAAAACATCAACCAAGTTCAAAACCATTTTTTCTTGCTCTTAGAAGGGATTTTTGAGATTTCTCAACCATTTTTGTCTTTTATAATTTCATATATGACTAGAAGAATAAGCTAGAAAACATCAACCAAGTTCAAAACCATTTTTTCTTGCTCCTAAAAGGGATTCTTGTTCTAATACACCATCTAAATACAACAAAATTGTTCTCATATGAAAAGCATTCCAACAACAACATTTGAATGATTATTAAAATTAGAAAATTAAAAAAAAAATATAATAGAAAAAAAACACAAGAAAAAGAAGAAATAAAAAAAATCTTACCTTAATTTTGTTAAGATTAAAGATGAAAAGAGAAAAAAGAACAATAACAAAAAAAAAGGGAAGAGAGAGATGTTAATTAACAAAAAAAAAAGGGTAAAAATAAGAATACAAAAGAATAAGACAAGCGAAGGACATTGATTAGTACTTAAAATTACATTTTTATCAAGGTTTTATATCATCATTTTGCACTTGAAGTATCAATAACTCCTTAACTAAAGCATGTTTTATAATAATATATCTAATAATACAAGATACCTTTAATTT
>NW_011500743.1:82299-93888 GCF_000495115.2 Populus euphratica
TATTATTGTTGTTGTTGTTGTTGTTGTTGTTGTTGTTGTTGTTGTTGTTGTTGTTGTTGTTGTTGTTGTTGTTGTTGTTGTTGTTGTTGTTGTTGTTGTTGTTGTTGTTGTTGTTGTTGTTGTTGTTGTTGTTGTTGTTGTTGTTGTTGTTGTTGTTGTTGTTGTTGTTGTTGTTGTTGTTGTTGTTGTTGTTGTTGTTGTTGTTGTTGTTGTTGTTGTTGTTGTTGTTGTTGTTGTTGTTGTTGTTGTTGTTGTCATCTATAATTTATACACTTAACCTCCTTGTGGTTCGACCCCGGTCTTGCCGGGTTATTTATTACTTCGACACTCCTGCACTTGGGAGAAGACATCAATCTTTTAGTCGTGTCAGACATCCTTGACATGGGTGGTAGAGAGCATAAAAGAAGAGAAAGAGTTAAGGTGGAGAGAAGGAGAGACAAGAGAGAAAGAAAAATAAAGAGGCTTTTGTTTTTTTTTTCATTAGAGGAAGAGATAATAAAAAGAAGAAATGTCTGCTGACATGATTAAAAGATTGATGTCTTCTCCCAAGTATAGGAGTGTCGAAATAATAAATAAGTCGGCAAGACCAAGGTTGAAAAATATGGAGGTTAATTACATAAATTATAGATAATAATAACACAACAACAACAACAACAATAATAATAATAATAACAACAATAATAATAATAGCAGTAGCAACAACAACAACAATAATAGTAGTAATAAAGAAGATGAAAAAGAAGTTGATGAGAATTTTGAGATGGAATATTAATGTAAGAATTAAACAATGATAATAATAAATATCAAGTTTAGAGGATCCACTAATGGTATGTTAAACTAATACAGTATAAACTCTTATTATTCAATTAGAAACCATACATAAAGGAGGTTCCAATTAGATTATAAATTGTTAACATGATTACATTAATTATCTTACTCGATTAATGCTAATACTTGTAAATCTGGTCAGGCATTCATGATTATAACTTATGTTAACAATAAATCAAATTCCTTTCATAGCACATGTGTAGGTTATACCATACGGTTGAGCTATAAAAATACCAAGTATTTGTTGTACCAAGTGTTATACAACATAAATCTATATTAGTCATTTAACAAACAAAGTATTAAAGAGTGAAGAAGATAACAAATACAAAATATGTTAGTATCAAATATTAAGGTCCATGTTGAGTTTACACTATATTTATTCTTACACCATTAGTGTAACCTTTTCACCTTGACATAATAAACTGAACTAAACATAACAAAAGAAAGAAAAATAAATACACAAAATAAGAACATAAATAAGATAAAAGTTAACTAAGTAAAGGAAAGGAAATGAAAGTCATAAACTTAATATTAATGAAAGCAAAACTTAAGCAATACAAAGAGAGAAAGCAAGAGCATAATTGATTAGTACTTAAATGTGTATTTTTATCAAGGTTTTATATCATCATTTTGCACTTGAAGTATCAATAACTCCTTAACTAAAGCATGTTTTATAATAACATATCTAATAATATAAGATACCTTTAATTTGTGGTAAATATTCATTTTAAATGTAGGCCTATCACATAAATAAAAGAATTGATTGATGAGTTTAAGAACTGATATTGAAAGGACAAAGAGATGGCCAAACTTAGAAAAGAGATGTTGGTGCAGTTTAAATCAGAACACTTTTCAGTAAGTCGCCATATCTGGAGTTGTAAATCTCAGATTTAGATCTACTTTATATGGATGGAAAGGTAAGACATAGGCCTACAACTTTCATTTGGAACCCAAGATTTAAAAAGGTCATTTTCAAGTCCAAATTGTAAAAACAACAAAGAAGTCCAAATCTATCCTACAACCCAAACACTATTTAGTGCTTGGCATATATCTGAAGTTCTAAAAATCCAAATGACCTTTATTTTTTTTCTTGAAAAGTTGAGACAATTTCCTATAATTTTTATGTTTGAAAAGATTCTAATTTTGACGTTATCAATGACGTTTTGGGCAGACAAAGGAAGATAAGGATTGTCACCAAGTCAAGAGTTGGCCACCCACTCATCAAGTAGTCTTCAAATTAATAATTCCTGATTTTGGCCTATAAAAGGAGGCATTTTCCATGCATCTAGGCATCTTGGTTTCGAGATCAAGATCATTCTCTTGCTTTCTCTTTTTGTATTTTTATAATGCTTAAATTTTGATTTCATTAATATCAAGTTTATGCCTTTCATTTCCTTTCCTTTACTTAGTTAACTTTTATCTTATTTATATTCTTATTTTGTTTATTTATTTTTCTTTCTTTCATTATATTTAGTTAAGTTTATTATGTTAAGGTGAAAAGGTTATACTAATGGTGTAAGAATAAGCATTTGTAAACTTAACATAGACCTTAATATTTGATACAAACATTTTTGTATTTGTTATCTTGTTCACTTTTAATACGTTGCTTTTTAAATTGTTAATCGAGATTTATGTTGTATAACACTTGGTGTAATAATATTTGGCAGTCTCATAGCCCATACTGTATGGTATAACCGACACTTGAGCTATTAAAAAAACTTGATTTGTTGTTAACATAAGTTATAATCATGAATGTTTAACAAGATTTTCAAGTATTAGCATTAATCAAATAAAATAACTAATGTAATCATGTTAACAATTTATAATTTGATTGGAACCTCCTTTGTGTGTGGTTTCCAATTGAATAATAAGAGTTTATACTATACTTGTTTGATATACCATTAGTGGATCCTCTAACCTTGACATTTGTTGTTATCATTGTTTAATCATTACGTTAATCTTCCATCTCAAAGTTCTCATCAACTTCTTCTTCTTTATTATTATTATTATTATTATTATTACTACTACTACTATTACTACTACCACTATTATTGTTGTTGTTGTATTATTGTTATCTATAATTTATACAATTAACTTCCTTGTGGTTTAACCTCGGTCTTGTCGAGTTATTTATTACTTCGACACTCCTGCACTTCGGAGAAGACATTAATCTTTTGGTGGTGTCAAGTTTTTAGCATCGTTACCGAGGAGGTAAGTTATTGTACAAATTATAGTATTTATTTTATTTTATCTTTTCACTTTTCTTATATATAACTTTGTTTCTTTTCTTTTGTTTCTTCTTCTTTTGTTTTCTTCTTTCTTTTATTATATTCGTACATGTGCATGAGAGTTTGGTCACATACATTAAGTGGTAGACTTTGTAGGGTATCCTCATCATTTTCAAAAAATATAGCTGAAGAAGATAATCAATCAATTTATAATGAGAATAATCATGTTAGAACATTTACAGACCACATGAATCCCACAAAAACAAGTACATCATCATGCATAGTTTTTCCTCCTGATGCATCTTATTTTAATTTTAAGCTAGACATTATTCAACTTTTACCTTCTTTTCATGGCTTAGATTTAAAAAATCTACACTTACATTTAAGGGAATTTGAGGAAGTCTGTAACACCTATAATGACTCAAATTGTAGCATGAACACCATTATATTAAAGCTTTTTTTTTTCATTAAAAGATAAAGCTAAATCATGGCTATAAATTTTGAGACCAAGATCAATTCGTGCTTGGGATAAAATGCAACAATAGTATTTAAAGAAGTTTTTCCCATCTCACAGAACAAACTCTTTTAAAAGACAAATCACCATTTTCACTCAAAAACTAGGAGAAACATTTTATCACTATTGGGATAGGTATCAAGACTTGCTTAATACTTGCCCTTATCATGGTTTTAAAACGTGGACGTTGGTTTCACATTTTTATGAAGGGTTAACACCTAGAGATAGATAAATGGTTGAATTGATGTGCAATGAAACTTTTGAAGATAAAGACCCTGATGAAGCAATGGAGTACTTAGACTTGTTAGCTAAAAATGCTTAAAATTAGGACACTATAGGTACTTATGAGGCACTGAGTAAAACTCAACCTCATACATCTAGTGGAGATATGTACAACCTTAGGGAAGATCATAACCTTCAAGCCAAGTTTCCATCTTTAGCTAGAAAAGTCGAGCCACTAGAATTGAAAAAGAGTGGTCAATTAAAATCTATTTAAAACATTGTGTGTCAAATTTATGAAACCAATGAACACTTAACCAATGACTATCCAACCTTGTTTTTTTTTGAAGGAATGTCTCCATGAACAAGCTTATGTTTTAAATAGTTTTCAAAGGCCTTATCATAACCCATACTTGCAAACATACAACTCTGGTTGGAGAAATCATCCAAATTTCAGTTGGAAGAGTGATAATGCATAAACTTCACAACCACCATTTCAAGCACATCATAATTTTCAAAATTCTTATGGATATGCACCTCCTTATGCTCCACCTCCTATAAGAAATCTTGAGAAAACATTGCATGCATTTATTGAAAAGTAAGAGACAATCAATACTCAACTTGCTCAAAGCATGTCAGATTTTAAAGATACTCTTACAAAATTGACATGTGCTCTCAGCTTCCAAGAGAAAGGTAAGTTTCCATCTCAACCATAACAAAATCCCAAAGGGCAATACAATGCAAATGCAAGTAGGTCGGGAAGCCAACACATGGATCAAGTCAAATTAGTCACTACTCTTTGCAGTGGTAAGGTTATTGAAAAACCCACTCTTAAACATTATGAGAAAGATGATGAGTCAATCTTTGAGGGTAAAGAGGGGGTTGAATTTGAAAATTACAAAGAAAAGACCGATTCCCCGCCAACACTTGCATTTCCTTATGTCATGACCAAACAAAGAAAAGTCAATCACAACTCTGAAATCTTTGAAACTTTCAAACAGGTAAGGATCAATATACCTTTGCTAGATGCTATTAAACAGGTTCGTTCCTATGCTAAATTTTTGAAAGATCTCTGCATTGTGAAGAGAAAACTAAATATGAAAAGAAAACCTTTTTACTTGAACAAGTAAGTGCCATTCTTTAGAACAATAATGCTTTGAAATATAAAGACCCTAGTTGTCCTACAATTTCTTGTGTTATTGGAGAACATAAAATTGAAAGAGTCTTACCTAATCTTGGAGCTAGTGTGAATTTACTTCCATATTCTATTTTTTAGAGTCTTAATCTAGGTGAGTTAAAACCAACTTCTGTAACTCTTTTACTTGCTGATAGATCTGTAAAAGTGCCTAGAGGAATAATTGAAGATGTGTTAGTACAAGTCGATAAATTCATTTATCCTGTGGATTTTATTGTCTTCGACACACAACCTATTAAAGCATGTAATTTATTTCCTGTTATTTTAGGATGTCTGTTTCTTGCAACTTCTAATGCATTGATTAACTATAAGAATGGACTGATAAAGCTATTATTTGGAAACATGACATTAGAAATGAATATTTTCAATATTTGCAAGCAACCTGGAGATGATAATGAACTACAAGAAGTAGATCATATTGAGGAATTAGTTTATGATCAACTTGAATCTACTTTAAGTAAAAATGAGTTGGATGAATTTAAAGATTTGCAAATGATTTATTCTCAGGAAGAAATCACGGATGACAAGGGCACCGAAAATATTGACGCGGATCTTTTGTCAATAGTGACAACAAATTCGACATCCAACATTACATTAATCGATGATTACTTTTATAATAAATCCTTACTTTCTCTTAGTCCAATGTCTTGGTTTGATAAAAATAACATTTTTCTTACTTTAGGAGATTTGTCAGCTCATTGGAGTACCGAAGATAAAAGAAATTTTTTTAGCGACGTGCAAAAATTTTATTGGGATGACCCTTACTTAATCAAATTTTATCCTGATTAAATATTTTAAAGATTCATTTTCGATAATGAGGTAAGTAGTGTCATTAAACTTTGTCATTTTAAAGCATATAGGAGTTATTTCTCATAAAAAAAAGACAGCTACAAAAATCTTTCAAAATGGATTTTATTGGCCCACCATTTTTAAAGACTTGTACGTATTCTGCAAAGCTTGTGAAAATTGTCAAAAGTCAGGATTTATTTCAAAACATAAGGAATCTTTAGATAATTGTTTTATTGACTTTTGAGACATATCCTGGTGGCGATGTGCATTGTGCATCTCATGATTTATTACCCCCTTTCCATAACGAACATGATTGACTAAGTCTTGGGAATCTGAATAAAAAAGACCATGTTTGCTAGTTTTTAAGAAAACTAGATGGAAAGCTTATTCCCAACCTATATAGGGCATTTAAGCCATTCTTGGACGTAAAACCAAGAGAAGATGTGAGCCACAATCACAACTACCTGTACATACACATGTTTTTTCAAAAATAAATAAATAAATAAAAAGAGAGAGTGTGTGAGAGTCCAGCTAGCCTACATATAGGTGGTATGATTGCCTTTTTAATTAGTCATCTATAAAAATCCTCTCTTCCTTCCTTTCATTTTTACTCAACCCATACATTCAACAAATATACAAGTGTGTAAAAATGGCAAGTTTCTTAGGCCATCATATAAGAAATGTTTGTGTTTTTAGTGGATCTAGTCCTAGGAAAGAAAAAGAGTTTTTAGAATCAGCAAATCATCTTGGTTAGGTGCCAGCTAAGAAAAAGATTCATTTAATGTATAGGGGATGCAGTCTTGGGTTAATGGGAGGTGTATCAATAGCTGTATTTTTAGGATGTAGTCAGGTTTTAGGGGTCATCCCCAAAGCTTTAGCACAAGAGGACATCATTGAAAAAACAATTGGAGAGGAACTACAGGTCTTCATAATGTCCGTTTGAATGAATGCAATGTTTAACCATGTTGATGCCTTCATTGCCTTACCAGGTGACTTGGGCATATTGAAGAGATCTTTCATATTTTCTCTTGGGGCCAACTTCACATTCACTATAAACCTATAGGTTTGTTAAATGTTAATGGTTATTATGATAAGTTGTTGTCTTTTCTTGATCATGTTGTAGAATAGGAATTTCTAACATCTTCTGCTTGACAAATCATAATCTCTGTTGCTACTACAGAGCAATTGATTGACCAACTACAATCTTTTATTCTTGTAATTGATCCCTCTATGAGTTGCATAAATTAGTCATCTACGAAAAGCTGTAAAAAACTTAGATTGGATTTGAGTCTTCATTTGTGAATCTTTGTGTCTTTTGCTTTTATTATTATGTTTTATTGTTTTTTATATTTGTTTAAGTGTGTTTCAGGTTTGTCAGTGTTCGTGATTTTAGGTGATGTCTTCTATACTCTATCTTTCTACATTAGGATATTGAGGATAATGTCTCGTTTTGGTTGGGGGGAGAGGGTAGTAGTTGATAAAAATTTTTTAACTAACTATGTTTTCTATTTCATAAAGCATGTGCAAAATTATTGTTACTATGATGGTAGAGTAAAGGAGCGTTTTTGTTAAAGTTACTCTTGATACGCATCTTAGTAACTCTTCTTAATAAGGTCCATCATAATACTTCTTGAAATATTCAGGTTTACAAACTATCACATTATTATCACTTAATTCTACTCATACACTTATTTAACATGTCTTCTTAAACCTTAGTTTTCACATACACACTTTAACATATGATTGTGGGTTGCACATTGGATTATTGCATTATTTATATTTTTTTTGTTAAAGGTAACAACTAAGGGAAAGGGATAATATATAATTTGAAAAAAAAACAAAAAAAAGAGCAAAAAAAATGATGATAATAAAAATGTAAATAAGTTTGGTTTCGTAGCTTCCCTAACATAAGCAATTAAGCTCTAAGGGGTGTTTTAACATCTAATACCCTAAAGTCAACTAACTTAGGAGCTATTGGCTCAACGCTTGTTACATGGGTTGAAGAGAAAAACTTAAGGAAATCGAATATTGTACTATATATGTATCAGTATCGACAACCCGAGTTACTAAGCTCGAAGGGGTGTCTTAACACCTAATGCTCTAAAACCAACTAGTCTTGGAGTCATTAGTTGAAAGCTCATTACATGGGTTGAAGACAAAAGCTTAAGGAAATCAAATATTGTACTATTTATGTATTAGTATCGGCAACCCGAGTTACTAAGCTCATAGGGGTGTCTTAACACCTAATGCTCTAAGACCAACTAGTCTTGGAGTCATTAGCTGAAAGCTCATTACATGGGTTAAAGACACATGATTTTTTAAGTTATATGTATATATATTAAAAAAGAAGTAAAAAATAATAATTCCAACCTAAGGAAGTTAACCTTAAACATTAGAACAAAAATTTTATTTTCTTCCAAGAAAAGTCTCATGACTATGTGTTGATATATTGAGCATAAAAGAAAAGTTTATTAATATTTTCTTTAAGAGGTATTGAGCATATATATAAATTTAATGAGAGTTTGTTTATCCGGATAAATTAATAGAAGTTGAATGATGAATACCTTGCTTTGTGAAATTTGCAAATTATTTTTCTATTTTAATGCTTTGATTACTAGGGACTAGTAATTAGTTGGTTGGGGGGTGTGATTAGTACTTAAAAGTGTATTTTTATCAAGGTTTTTTATCATCATTTTGCACTTGAAGTATCAATAACTCCTTAACTAAAGTATGTTTTATAATAACATATCTAATAATCTAAGATACCTTTAATTTATGTTAAATATTCAACTTAAATGCAGGCCTATCACATAAATAAAAGGATTGATTGATGAGTTTAAGTACTAAAATTGAAAGGATAAAGAGATGGCTAAGGTTAGAAAAAGGATATTGGTGTAGTCCAAACTAGATCACTGTTCGGTAATTGGGTCATATCTGGAGCTGTAGATCTTGGATTTAGGTCTCTTTATATGGATGAAAAGGTGAGACATAGGCCTGCAACTTTCAAATGGAGGTCTAGTTTTAAAGTCATTTTCAAATCCAAATTATAGCAACAACAAAGAAGTTTGAATATGTCCTATGACTCAAACACTATTTAGTGTTCAACCCATATCTTGAGTTCTAGAAGTCCAAATTACCTTAATTTTTTTTTCTAGAAAGCTGAGACAATTTCCTATAATTTCATTTAAGGTCTAGATCAAATTGTGACATTATCAATGATGTTTTATTCATACAAGAGAAGATAAGGATTATCACCAAGTTATGAGTTGACCACCCACTCATCAATTAGTCATCAAATCAATAGTTTCTAATTTTGGCCTATAAAAGAAGATATTTTCCATGCATCTAGGCATCGTGGTTTCTAGATAAAGATCATGCTCTTGCTTTCTCTCTTTGTATTTTTGTATTGCTTATGTTTTGCTTTCATTAATGTCAAGTTTATGCCTTTCATTTCCTTTCCTTTCCTTATTTAACTTTTATCTTATTTATGTTCTTATTTTATTTATTTATTTTTCTTTCTTTCATTATGTTTAGTTCAGTTTATTATGTCAAGGTGAAAAGGTTACACTAATGGTGTAAGAATAAGTATAGTGTAAACTGAACATGGACCTTAATGTTTGATACTAACATGTTTTGTATTTCTTATCTTGTTCACTTTTAATACTTTTCTTGTTAAATGATTAATCTAGATTTATGTTGTTTAACACTTGACACTTTCATAGCCCATATTGTATGGTATAGCTAACACCTGAGCTATGAAAGGAACTTGATTTTTTGTTAACATAAGTTATAATCTTGAATGCTTACAAGCATTAGCATTATTCAAGTAAGATAACTAATGTAATCATGTTAACAATTTACAATCTCATTGGAAACTCCATTATGTGTGGTTTGTAATTGAATAATAAGAGTTTATACTACACTTGTTTGATATACCATTAAGGGATCCTCTAACCTTGACATTTGTTGTTATCATTGTTTAATCCTTACATTAATCTTCTATCTCGAAGCTCTTATCATCATCATCTTCTTCTTCTTCTTTAGTATTACTATTACTATTACTATTGCTATTATTATTATTATTATTATTATTAGTAGTAGTAGTAGTAGTAGTAGTAGTAGTAATAGTAATATTAGTATTTAGTATTATTATTGTTATTATTATGGATTTGTTGTTGTTGTGTTATTGTTATTTATAATTTATACATTCAATCTCCCTATGATTCTACCTCGGTCTTGCTGGGTTATTTATTACTTCGACACTCCTATACTTAGGAGAAGACATCAATTTTTTGGTTGTATCATTATTATTATTATTATTAAGTACTACCCTCTTCCCTAATCAAAACAAGACATTATTCTCGGTGTTCTAATATAGAAAGATAGAGCATAGAAGACATTACATGAAACGTCGAACACTAACAAACCTGAAACACACTTAAATAAATATAAAAAAATAATAAAACACAAATATTATGTTATTAATAAAACCAAAAGACATAAATTTTTACAAACTAAGGCTTAAATCATAGTGCGATTATAGCTTATATCTTTCCTTGGTTTTACATCCAAGAATGGCTTAAAAGCCCTTTATGGGTCGAGGATAGACTTCCCATCTAGTTTTTTGTAAAACCGGCAAAGAGAGTTTTTCATAGTTAAATTCTCAAGATTATGTTGAGCATGTTATTTATGAAATTATGTTCATAGATCATGAATTGCATGATGCACATCTCTACTAGGATGCGTTTTAAGAGTCAATTGAAAATTATCTAAACACCTTTTACTCAGGCCATCTATAATAAATTGTATTTTATCTTCATGGTTTACAGATATCATTCCTAAAGAACGACATGTTGCATTACAAGTTCATCAGGCACATCTATGATAGACTTTTAGTTGTTTTGCATGACGTTTCTTTACAAAAGTGTTTTTACTTATTCCAAGCATGTAACATCCCCTATTCCAGGATAAAAAAATAATCTCATCTCAATAAAAAAAACATAATAATTAATTTATATATATTTATGGTCTTCGTATTAAAATCTATCGGAATTTCAACAGAGTCCCCCCTATACTGGAAGGTCCCAAGTTATTGACATAGAATCTGTTTACACTTCTTATAGCTCGCATCTCATAACTTAATTCCCGACCCAATCATCCTAGGTTTTAATTCCACACTTATACTTACACCTATCAACCACAATATTTATGATATGTATTATATAACAAAATATCATTATAGATGGATAAAAATAAATAAATATAAATACATAGAGATGAAATATGGTTATACTAACTATATGGTTAAATTCATTCAATCAAGTTTAAACATTAATTATACAAATATTTTCATGTTTACAAAATACAAGGGTATACTCTATAGAATCTAGATTACAAGAAGGGAACATAAGCTAGGATCTACTCCTGTCATGCATGCAATGATCTTGAAATAAAATACATATTATTGAAAGATGAATATTACAATAAGTATAACAACACAAATATCTAACAATTTCAACAAGGTAAAATGCATTCATAGTTTATTAGCTTCTCCCTTCTAGTTTTTATTAGAATCTCTTCTTTATTCGACTATTAATAATTGTTCCCTTTGCCACTTTCAACCCTTATTCCAAAATTTATGAGATCAACATTGATTATTCTTGCTTATCACATTACCGATACCAATTTCACTAGTATCATCATCATTAACCCATAGGAGTCGATGCAAGGTGATCCCCTTACCTAGGATCCAAACATATACTAAATGTATGCTAGCCAATACATGGTAATCCCTTACCCGGGATCCTAACATATAC
>NW_011508606.1:0-679 GCF_000495115.2 Populus euphratica
TCACAATATAAACTACATAGAATATGCATGACTAGTCTCAAAGATTTTAGAATTTTGATTTTGATCTAAAAGTTTATTTTTTTTCTTTTTTAGTTCCTAAACTTAATAAATAAGAGAAAATTTGCTACAAAACAATAAAATAAAGGAAAAAAATTCTCAATTAACCACATTTCAGAAACAAAAAAGAATGATTTTTATATTGATGGATTTCTATTCTAGAGAAAATTTCAATAAAAATGATATCTCACTCTAAACATATCAAGAAAAGTAAATGTGAATCCATTTATTTTTTTATTTGATTGACTTTCATCTTTTAGAAAGCGATGTTTTGGGATTGTTAAAGGTTTTTTTCAAAATTTACATTATATTTTAAAGATTTTTTTAGACAAAAATAAATCGAAACTTGAACTTATGGTGACATGATTCTTGTCATCGCAGGCAACTTCTGGCTTAATTTGTTTTTTTTTTTTAAATGAACAACAAATAATAAAAATAAATGCAAGAATAATAAAAACAAATACAAGCTTAAGCTTTTTTATTAAGGTTAGGTGTGCGGGTTTATCCCATTAGCGCCTTGCCTTTTTTTGTTTCTTACTTTATATATATTTTTTATTTTTTAATTATATTTTTTAAGAACTCAATTTTTTTTTCTATTTATTTTTAATTTGTAATTTTATTT
>NW_011508611.1:0-679 GCF_000495115.2 Populus euphratica
ATTTTTTTATTTAACATTAACATTAACATTAAAATATTTTTTTTAATTCTTTGGTTTTTTCTTTTTTTTTCTATTTTTTTTAATTTCAATTTTAATATTCAATATTAGATTTAGTGAAGATTAAACTTGATATATTTTTTTTAATTTTTTTCAATATTATTCTAATATTTTAAGCTGAATTATAAGTTTTGACGACCTAACTCAATCGATTTGAGTTTGTTTTCTCTTTTCTTTATTAATTTTTTGTTTTCAACTTCATTTTTTATCATTAGATTAATTGAGATTAGACTTTGCGATTTGTTTTTTATAAAGTTATCTTTATTTTATGACTCGAGTTATTGATTTGATAAGTTATCTCAAATTGATTTGAGTAATTTTTTATGTTTTATTTTTAATTAATTTTTTTAAAATTTATCTTTCAATATTAAATTGATAGGAAATTAAGTTTTATATTTTATTTTATTTTATTTTTTTTATTAGGTTATCTCAATCTTATTACTTGAATTATGGATTTGATAGATTAATTTGGCTTGACCCAAATTATTTTTTTGTTATTTTTTTAATTAATTTTTTTTTAAATTTCATATTTTAACATTAAATTTATTAGAAATTAAATTTCATAATTTATTTTAATTTTTTATTAATACAGTTATTATAGTCTCATAATTTGAAATTTGAA
>NW_011508609.1:0-202 GCF_000495115.2 Populus euphratica
ATGGTAAACGTTGCATTTATTCGAGGAGACATTGTGGAGACCTGTAGTTCATCTCCAATTATTTTTCCAATGATGTCCTCTTGTGCTAAAGCTTCGAGGATGACCCCCAAAACTTCACTTTTTTCTAAAAATGCAGCTATTGACACACCTCCCATTAATCCAAGACTACCTCCCCCATACACTAAATGAATCTTTCTCTCAG
>NW_011508609.1:548-679 GCF_000495115.2 Populus euphratica
GTGTATGTACAGGTAGTTGTGATTGTGACTCACATCTTTCCTTGGTTTTACATCCAAAAATAGTTAAACGCCCTCTATGGGTTTGAGATAGACTTTCTATCCAGTTTTCTTAAAAACTGGTAAATAGGGTC
>NW_011508610.1:0-679 GCF_000495115.2 Populus euphratica
AAAAGATAGGTAAGAGAGGACAGAGAAAAAGAAAAAACATTAGGAAGACACACTAAAATTTCAATTATATACGAATATTATTAGTACTATTAAAAATATATCAAAAAAAAAAATTCAACGACATCAAAAAAGATCATCAACATTAACTAGAGGGAGTCACAAAAACTATTTAAAGTTAAACAAGCCCCAACACCATTAGTGTTATTAGATTTGTTTTGTCGAGATCTTTTATATAATATTAGTGATATCATCGTTAAAGCTTTAATGTGTCTTCTAAATTGTTTTATTCTTTATTTATTTTTTCTCACTCATCTCTCCTTGTAATTTGTGAAGGAGGGAGAAAAAAATTTAAAAAAATTGAAGATATATAAAAGCTTTGATGACTGCACCACCAATATTATAAAAAAATAATTCGAAATAATGAACCCCAACAATACCAAAACAATATCACAAACAGTGAACGGAGTGTATTATATAAGCCATCTAAAAGTGTTAGAGGTCACTTATTATTAGGCTACTCGTGTTATCCATTTCGATTAATGTTAATGATTTTTGTAGTGTTTTTAAATTTGTCTCGTTGAAATCTTTTCATCAGTACCATTATTTTCATTATTAAAGTTATAATATGCTTCTAGATTTATTTATTTTTTGTTCTTTTATTTTTTTCTTTCTTTTATTT
>NW_011508612.1:0-679 GCF_000495115.2 Populus euphratica
AAAAAATAAAATAAAATAAACTTTTGATTAAAGATTGAAATCGAAAACAAATAAAACTTTAACAAAAAAGCCAAAGATAAAAATCAAAAATCAAAAGAATAAGGAGCAAATTAAAAAAATAATATATGATAAATTATAATTTAAGGACAAAATTAAAACTTAATTTTTTTTTTGTATAAAAGGACCAAGGATAAAAATAAACAATAAACATAAGGATTGAAATTGAAAAGGAAAAAAAGGATAAGCATGCACTTTTTTTAGAAGAGAAAGAAAAAAAAAACAAAAACAATTATCAATAATAAATCATTTATTATCTGTCATCACGTGTCAAAATATGAGAAAAATGACATGGTGGGGCTTTATAGAATACAATGAAAGGCCAGGTTCAATTCCTGGGTGACGTCTCACGTGTTAATATATAATGAAAATATGTTTGTAGCTTTTCTGATTTAAATCTTTTTAAAAATATAAAATTACCTAAATATCCCTCGTTAACTTGGAAATAACAAATAAATTAGTGTGAAATAACTAAAACACCCCTAATGCATAACTTATTGTTTATCTTTTTTAAGGGCAAAAATATATTTTAATTGTAGCCTAAAAAGAAAAAAACAAAGAAGCTCTTTTTCAATAACTCAAGTATTTTTTTATATCTTAAGGGTAAAAAATTATTTTTAAT
>NW_011508607.1:0-679 GCF_000495115.2 Populus euphratica
AAAAAAATATAAAAATATTATTTTAATATATTTTTAAACATATTAAACCATAATCACTATCCTAATCTAATTAATCATCAAGTAGACATTTGACAATTGATAAAATGTTGTTTGTTTTGAATTTTAATTATTTTTTTGTTTTTTAATTTTAATATGCTATATAAAATATAAATTAAAAAAAATATTATTTTAATATATTTTAAAACACAATTTTTATCCCTCCTTTCTGTATAAAAATATTCATGGAAAAAGTTGCTCAACCCCAGAATTTGTTGAAGTTGAATGGAATTAGGTTTTTGGATTATTAATCAACTCGTGTTTATTATAAATTATTATTTTATATATTTTGAATAGTTTTGATATGATAATAATAAAATAATATATTAAAAAATTTAAAAGTTATTTTAATATAAAAAATATTTTAAAAAATAATGTAATTATACTCCAAAACTGGTTGAAATTTCCTTTTCTCATTTACAACCAACCCTATAAAACCCACGAGGTCAATTAACCGGAAATATAAATGGTAATTATTCTTCTTGGGCATTTTAGCTTCAGCAGTTTTTTTATGGAAATGGAATGGCAGAGTAGCTTGGGTTTGGACTTCCCAGGAACTTAAACAGACTTGTAAGACCTAAACAGACTTGTAAATTATAAGAGTGTTGAGAATGTACTAATA
>NW_011508613.1:0-678 GCF_000495115.2 Populus euphratica
ATTTTATCACTCTAAGGCACATGGGTATCATTTCTCGTCAAAAAAAAGGACTGTAGAAATCTTACAAAGTGGATTTTACTGGCCCACCATATTCAAGGAGTCACATACATTCCGCAAAAACTGTGAAAATTATCAAAAGGTGGGATTTATTTCAAAACACAGAGAGTTTTTAGATAATCTTCTATTGACTCTTAAGTCTCATCATAGTCGAGATAAGCATCATGCAATTCATGACTTATGAACCCATTTTCATAAAGAACATGCTTGACATAGTCTTGGGAATCTGACTAAAAAAGACCCTGTTTGCCAGTTTTTAAAAAAAACTGGATGGGAAGCCTATCCCCGACCCATAGAGGGCGTTTAAGTCGTTCTTGGACGTAAAACCAAGGGAAGATGTGAGCCACAATCACAACTACGATTTGAATTTTCGTTTGTAAAAACTTGTGTCTTTTAGTTTTATTATTGTGTTTTGTTATTTCTTATTTGTTTTAGTGTATTTCAGGTTTGTCAATGTTCGTTATTTCAGGTGATATCTTCTATACTCTATCTTTCTACCTTAGAACATTGAGGACAATGTCTCGTTTTGGTTGGGGGGAGAGGGTAGTAGTTGATAAAAAAAAATTGTTTTCATTTCATAAAGCATGTGCATAATTGTTGTTAAAAGTGATTAGTACTTAA
>NW_011508619.1:0-677 GCF_000495115.2 Populus euphratica
TTCACATAGTGTTTCACTGTGGAAGCAAGCAACATCAAACATATGGTGTGTGTGTGTGTGAGATAATGTTCAACAGTATGTGCATTTCACTAGACATCCCTCCAAGTTTATAAACCCACTGGCTGTTGCCAAAACATCAGGAAGCTGTGTAGATGATGCTTTGGAAAAAGGTATGATTCTATAGACCTGGATGGAGCACAGAGGACCACTACTTTTAGATCCATCCAATACAATAATGAGACCAAACTATTTTGATGTGTGCATGACCAGGTTTTTGGTTGGGAATACAAGATCAGTCCTAATGAACTTGCCGAGTGTGGAAACAGAACTGCTTTCCCCAGGTAAACATGGGCTTGATCCTTGGAGCATCCAAAGGCCAGAATCATGCAAGCTTCACTATTATCTTTGATCATGAAAGCGTGAAGACACAAAGATTTTTATGGATAATTAATTAATTATCAAAGCTTAAAACTATTGCCTGGGAAAGGGTTAGGTTGGGGGATGAGGCAATGGGCTAATTCTAAAGGTGCGAAGACAAAATGAAGAATTTTAGGTCTAATGAGAAGTGAAACAAAAACAAACTAGATTTAAGGAGCCAAGAAAAGTGAGTGGTAGTTTAAGGACTAAGTGCAAACCAAGACAACCTAAGCATTCCTAATAAAGTAGAAGATTTAAAA
>NW_011508616.1:0-677 GCF_000495115.2 Populus euphratica
AAAAGATAATACATTAAATTAATTTGAACTTAACAATTTAATCCGTGAATCATGTCATCGATCAAACAAGGTTTGATAACTTTGTTTTTTAAAAAATAATTCTTAATTATATGATAAAAAAAGTTAAAGAATGGAATTAACAGAAAAGAAATTGAAGGGAAAAAATAGGATAAATTTTTTTTTAAATGAAAGGAAAGAAAGCCATAAGAAAATAATAGAATGAACCATAGATTGATCCTGCGGGCGAAGGTTTAGAAAGGTTTTAGCCTTTCTTCTCAAACACAGATATTTTTAATTCTTTTACGCCCATTTTATTATTAAACAAAACCATTTTTTGGAATTAAAAAAAAAAAATGCAACCCGAAACCAACAGCTGGAACCAACAACCTTCTAGTAATTACCGCTACACGTTGACCAAGCTACAATACAAATATACTATTATGTATTAAAATAATATATAATTTTTTTATTATTTATATAAACAATTAAACCTACCTCGTATTATTGGTTGTTTTGTTAATAAATTATCATTGTGGCAAATTAATAATGATTTATATACATATATAAATTTTTTATATTTTTTTATTTCGATAATAAGAAGTATTTTTTAACGTTGATATCAAGATTCTAATCTAAAATATCAATGAAGTAAATATATATTTTTTATAGATAGTATT
>NW_011508618.1:0-677 GCF_000495115.2 Populus euphratica
TTAAAGTGCATGTTCTTGTTCCCAGAATTTCAGCACATCGTTGAATAAAAGGGTGTCCGTTCATTTGTACTTGATTGGAATGCCGATCACAACAGCAAATGTGTGATTGGAAAATCCTTTCACTTGCACATGGATGTGTTGATGATTCTGCAAATCTTAGAATCGGGTTTGTGTCAATGTCTTGCAAGATTTTATGGTAGCTTTAACAAGTTAGGTGTCTAGTTGTCGTCCTGTCCATGCTATAAGAACGTTGACCTCTTAAAAGACTTTGAATTTCTAGGCCCAAACAGTGGGTAAGGATTGGGTTCAGAGAAACCTAAAATCACCTCTTGTGCTCCTATTAGTTGTACTTGGCAAGCCCAAACCCAGTTAAATATGATTGGATCCAACCTTTTGAGTCCATTTTATTTTAACTAACCCTAAAATAGACTATAATATAGCCTACCCCTAGAGGGATCCATCAAGGGTGTATAAATTCATGTGAACAGGGAGTACGCGCTCTCATAGACACACACAAAGCTCCCACCCTCTCCTTCAACCGTTGTATTTTGACTTCTATGCATTCATACAGAGCCCGAAATACTTCACTTATTCTATATTAATAATAAGTATGGAAGGTTTATAAGCTCATTGGGGGCTTGTTTTGCAGGTAATCCAATAGCCGAATTTCAATAGTC
>NW_011500741.1:0-27687 GCF_000495115.2 Populus euphratica
TAACACTACTTACCTTATTGTCGGGAATGAATCTTTGAAATATTTGATCAAGATAATATTTGAATAAGTTAGAGTCATCACAATAAAAGCTCTTCACTTCGTTCAAAAACATTTCTTTGTCTTGGGTACTCCAATCAGCTGGCAAATCTCCTAAAGTAAGAAAATTGATATTTTTATCATACCATGGCATTGGACTAAGAGAAAGTAAGGATTCATTAAGAAAGTAATCATTGATTGGTGTGATGTCAGATGTCGAATCTGTTGTCGCTATTGATAAAAGATTCACATCAACATTTTTTGTGCGTTTTTCATTTATGATTTCTTCCTTAGAATAAATCATTTGCAAATCTTCAGATTCATGCAATTTATTTTTACTTAAAGTAGATTCAAGTTGATCATAACTAATTCATCAATATGATCTACTTTTTGTAAATCATTATCATCTCCAGGTTGCTTGCAAATGTTGAAAATATTAATCTCCAATGTCATGTTTCCAAATGATAGCTTCATCAGTCCATTCCTACAATTAATTAATGCGTTAGAAGTTGCAAGAAACGGACGTCCTAAAATAACAAGAAATGAATTACATGCTTCAACAGGTTCTGTGTCTAAGATAATAAAATTCACAGGATAAATGAATTTATCCACTTGTACTAACACATCTTCAATTATTTCTCTAGGCACTTTTACAGATCTATCGGCAAGTAAAAGAGATATAGAAGTTGGTTTTAACTCACCTAGATTTAGACTCTGAAAAATTGAATATGGAAGTAAATTCACACTAGCACTGAGATCAAGTAAGGCTCTTTCAATTTTATGCTCTCCAATAAAGCAAGAAATTGTAGGACAACCAGGGTCTTTATATTTCAAAGTATTATTGTTTTGAAGAATAACACTTACTTGTTCAGCTAGAAAAGCTTTCTTTTTCACATTCAGTTTCCTCTTCATAGTGCCTAGATCTTTCAAAAATTTAGCATAGGAAAGAACCTATTTAATAGCATCCAGCAAAGGTATATTGATCCTTACCTGTTTGAAAATTTCAAAAATTTCAAATTTGTGATTGACATTCCTTTGTTTAGTCATGGCTTAAGAAAATGGAAGTGCTGGCGGTGAATCAATCGTTTCTTTGCAATTTTCAGATTCATCCCCTTCCTTACCCTCAGAAATTGACTCATCAGCTTTCTCATAAGGTTCAAGAGAGGGGTTTTTTAATAATTAATCTTGATTTATGTTGTATAACACTTGGTATAACAAATGCTTGGCACTTTTATAGTTCATACTGTATGGTATAACCGGCACCTGAGCTATGAAAGGAACTTGATTTGTTGTTAACATAAGTTATAATCATGAATGTTTGACGAGATTTACAAGTATTAACATTAATCAAATAAAATGACTAATATAATCATGTTAACAATTTATAATCTGATTGGAACCTTCTTTATGTGTGGTTTTCAATTGAATAATAAGAGTTTATATTATACTTGTTTGACATACTATTACTGGAATCTCTAACCTTGACATTTGTTATTATCATTGTTTAATCATTACATTAATATTCCTTCTTAAAGTTCTCATCTTCTTCTTCTTCTTCTTCTTCTTTTTTCTTTATTATTATTGTTGTTGTTGTTGTTGTTGTTGTTGTATTATTGTTATTTATAATTTGTACAATTAACCTTCTTGTGGTTCGACCCCGGTCTTGTCGGGTTATTTATTACTTCGACACTCCTGCACTTGGGAGAAGACATTAATCTTTTAGTCGTATCACTTATTATCATTTCAAAGTAACATCACTAATTTTTAATCAGTGCATACACCTTTAGTTCTATCATTTTCATTGCATTATCCTTTATTATAATTTATTCTTTATTACCTCACTTATTCCTTAGAAATATTGTATTATTTTTCTCATTATTTTATCCATCAAAACACGTTACCAATTTCTCTATCCTTATGAATTTTAAATCAAAATTCATTTTATGTAAGTCATCCTTTCTATTATATATCATTATTTATCTACTATTTCTTATCTTGATTTTCATCGCTCATTGAGATCATATCACTTTCAATCTTATATTCACATGAGTTTACATATCTGTATATTTAAATTATAAATTTTCAGGGTTTCACAAGACTCGTATATATTATGTTCTTTATTCCATGAAAAAAATAGTTGTTCTTATAAACTAAAGTATAAGTGATACCTAGAACTAATATATAGGTACTAGTCATAAGACATGTATACTAAACTGACCAACATAAGAATTTTATATGAAAAGATCATATATGTCTATAGAAAGGCTTATGTGATAGTTGTGTGAGTATCTTTAGACTTGAGATCACTATGTTGTCTTATATAGAAAATATTATGCTTTGATTATATTAAATGTTATCTTAATTGAAGTAACGAAGAGGCAAACATTTGATAGAACATAAACAATACAAGGATGCTTGATTGATCAAGAAAGGATTTATCACTTTACATAAATTAGAAAAAATATTTTATATGTTCTCAAATAGCATTGATTGAGAAATCATTAGTCAAGGTGGAATAAGATATGAAAAGAGTTAAGTCTTATTCAAACGATCAATGACTATAAAGTAGAGAATAAACATGATTTAATATGACAAATATATTTCATGTTTTAATGTTAGATTGAAAAATTATTGATGAAAAGATATTAATTATATTAAGAAACTAATCACTGAAGATTAAATAAAACTACTAATAATTTTTCTAATATTTGGGGGATCGTAACACCTTATTAGACGATGCACCTGATCTTTAAATATAAATTAATTAATTATAATAAATTAATTTATTTAATTTATTTAATTAGAATAGGCCGACATATTAGGAACTTAATGAGTCACCCACATTAAAAACCATTGGTCAGAAATTAAATTAGAATAATTTAATTAAATATGACTTGATTAAAATATATTTTAGAAATTAAAGACTATAATATAATTAATACAATGATTATATTTTTAGACCTACAAAAATCAACTTAATTAAGTTGATTTCAAAAATTATTCTGAATTGATATATAAATATTATTTAAGCAAAAATTGATATTTTTCTAATTTATAGGGTTTTTTATATTTCCCTATAAATAGTAAGTTATGTCTTTCTTTCTTTTTATAGTTGTCTACTAGATAGAAAAACTATGTAATTCAGAGAGTCGACACTCTAGGTATGGCTCTCTCTCTCTTATAAATAAAGATTTAAAAGATTTTTCACTAGTGTTTTATATATATTATTATTGGAGGTCTGATAATTAATTTGACAACTTATGATTTACAACAATCCAGTTTTTAAAAAATTATTCAAAATAAAAAAAAATTAAATAATAAATTTTTAAATAACTTTAAATATATTTAATAAAATTCTAAAAGATCTTGAATAATTTTATTTTATTATGTTTATGATTTTCATGAACTCATCACATCCTCGTTGCTGAACTACGTCATTTGATTTTGCACCAGCTACTGTGGTACCGACTGCCAAGATTCTTGAAATCACAACTACTCCAGTTCAGCCTATTTCTTTTGCATGAGGTCTTGACGATCATTCCCATGTTTCTCAAGAACCCTCTAGCAACTCCTAGGCGTCTGATAACCCGTTCGTAAACCAACAATTTAAAACCAAAGCTTCCATTTTGCTGGCATGTCCTTTACCGCAATACTTGTAAAATGTAACACATCTTTTACGAAGCCAGCATCCTTTCTTGAAGCCTCTAGACATGCTTCTTAGCGTGATGCAGTGATCTGTGAGTTCAATGCCTTGATAAAAGAATGGCACGTGGGATTTGTACTTTACATTCTAGGTCGTGGATCTGTGTCTGGGATTTGTACTTTACATTCTAGGTCGTGCTAGGTCGTGGATCTGTGTTTATACGAGGTATAACGAGTTTATAGAACTTGTATTTGCAATTGAAGCACTATACGATCAAATTTCACTTTTCTTCTTTACCAAAGTTGAGATCAGATCGCCCACAAAGGAAAATGCCTTGCGTCGAAGGGAACAGTTTAGGGACGAAAGCATGAATGCCAAGATTGGTATAAGACAAACTTAAAAGAGGTGGGGAACTGAACAAGGAAAGTAGATTTGGCAAAAGATTCCTCATAATTAATCGTCCAAGAACTTCCCCATATTTCATGTGGGGTTTATCATGCAACCTTTTTTTTTCAAAGTAAGCCACTGCTGCAACATTGCTTTATTTGTGGAAGCCCTCAGGATGATTTAATTTACATAGAAGACGGAGACTGACTGCTATTTTACGTGTCGGGATCGGAGTTTCTTCTTCCTTTTTTCGTTTCTGGAACCTGCATTTCCTCGTTTCTCTTTTCTGGTATGTTTTGTTTTTCTTTTTGCTCTGTTCAATAGTCTTTTCTATTGGTTTGGTTGCTGGGAAACTAGATAAGGAAAGATTGTTTCTTTTTCTGGTATAATAATAAATTTATCTTTTCCGCGAAATGTTAAGTAGTTAACGTCTATACTGGCTTGCTTTGTTAGTGGAAAAGGCAGGAGTTTCAGGATTCTTGTTTTTTTTCCTTCTTGCATTTATCTGCGGACAAACTATTGAAGGAACCTGCATTTTGTTTCTATCTGTTACTTTGCTGAATTGGAGCAAGGAAATACGGATTTTGCATCTGTTTAGACCTTAGAGAGAAATATCAGATTGCAAGGAGATATTTGACCACCTAGTCTGATTGAAGTTACTTCTTCTTCTTCTTCTTTGATGCATCTATAACCAAGTACTTAGTAACGAATTATGTATGATGTAGATTTTTACTTGTGTTAAAATAATGGGAAGTTGAATTGTTCTTTGTTTTCAAATTTTTTTTGGTTCTTAGGAACTGAAATAGACAAAGATGCAAAGGGTGGTTCTTGAAAATGGAGTGAGTGGTTTATTATTATCCGAAGGTGTTACTTCTCTCAATTTTAGAATAAGGTTTAATGTCAATAAATCCCAACGATCAGGCATCTAAGTCAATAAAACCCAGTAGCTGTTGTTTTATTTCTTTCAGTTTTATACTCGCTGCCCTTTGTTTTCTCCCCATTTCGTGCTCATCTGTCAGAAGTAGGTTTATCACTAGTCTTGCTTGCAGGCTATTGTCTTCCTAGCCACTTCTCAATTTTTCCATGTTTTACTTGTTTCCCATTCTGATCATTGGAAAGAACTTATGTATGCATATTCGCTTACAGACATCAGGTGTGACTTAATTTCAGCATCCTTGTAACTTGTAAATCAGTGAACGGTGTAAGAAACTGAAGTTGCCGGAGAGTGAATCAGAACCCTTTTTCATTTATGCTTTTGCAGGTAAAAATGGGTCAGTGAAGTATGAAAGCGTTGAAAATGTCATCAGACGTAAAATCAAGTCGTGGATACTCGAAACCTTCCAGTGAAAGGGGATTCAGTTTGGACCTGAAGAAGAGTTCTAGATGGCAGAAACATTCCAGGATAGTGAAGGATACAGCTCTTCCAACCCACGCAAGGCAGAGTCTAAAGCATCAAGACAAGTTGAAAGCTGAATATTATGATAGTCAGCCATGTGGTGATGTGCCTCATGAACTAAGACTCCATGCAAATGATCGGATCTCAGTCCAACCAAAAACTTCAGGGAAACACCATCAGCTGCACTCTGACAGGATAAAGGCAAGAAAGGATGATGAGCTTGTGAAGTATATGTCAGATCTGCCAGGTTATCTCCAGCGCATGCAGAGAAGTGAAAGCATACAAGATAAGGCTTTGAATGTTGGAGTTTTGGACTGGTCACGTCTAAAGAAATGGAGGATTGCAGCAAGTGATCACAGCAGTGGTGCATCATTGACTAGCAGCAATTTTCCGAGTAAAATGGCTATGAACTCAGCTACCTCTCCTCATGCAGTTTACAATAATATTCTCAATTACAGAAGCAAGAAGCATCCTTCTCTTTCTTCAAGTCTGAACCCTTCTCACAATGACCGTGTTTCTCAACCTGCCAAACCTTCGGTCCAGAATGCCTTGCCCTTTAAAGATTTTGAAACTGCTTCCAAGAGCAGCGTGGATGGGAAGAAAAAGGTACCAAGGACCAACAGGACTTTCAGCAGAAATAGTTCGGATGTCATTCTTGAACAGGCGAAGAGAGAATATGTAGATCAGAAGATCACTTCTAAAGTTGGAAGTTGGTCCTCAAACTCAAGATATGATAGTATCTCAATCTGGTCCAAGGTGAATGCAATTGCTTGTGATAGTGCAGCCGAGAAGAGAGCTGGGGAGAGGCGAGGACCAGATGCAAAGAGAAAATCGTTGGATCATAAGATTACTTCAAGCATCGGAGCTTCATCATCACAGTTGAGAAGTCATTATGATTCACTCAGTTTGAAGGAAAAGAATGTTGCTGGTGGCAAAACTAAGGGAATAGAGTTGCAAGAATCAACTGTTGATCTTTCTCCTCAACATCAACCCATTGAGAACAAGAACATAGTTCTTGTTCCAAAAAATTACTCTACAAATTTTTCCCTGCAGGAACCAAGGACACCGGTGGATAAGGACATAGTTCTCCTTGTTCCAAAACATTTCTCTACATATTGTTCCCTTCAGGAACTAAGGACACCAGTGGATAAGGATTTTTCTGAAATAAATCAAAAGAGCTTGTCGGATGACTTTTCTCACGAGGAAGTTCGCTCTTCTGAAATTCCGCACTCATGTCCACTACTTTCTAGAAATAAAACTAACACACAGCTCTATGAAGTGTTGCACACTGCCATGGTTACACAGAGTGCAAAGATGTCATCTGATGCATCTCGTGCATCTGCATGTTCGTATAAGATGCCAATTAGACTGTCTGAAGATAAATTTGCAGAAGAGAGCAGAGTCAGGACAGCAAATGGAAGAGTAGTTGAAACTTCAAATGCATTGGATCAAGAAAAAGTGGAGCTGATGCCTAGAAAAGTCAGACATCCTTCACCAAACCGCTGGTTTAGCTTCAGTTTGAGTCGAATCAGCAGGAGTTTCAGCTTCAAGGAGACTTCAGCTGTCCCACAGTTCAGCTCCACATACATTTCCATAAATTCTGGTCCCCTGATATCTGAAGTTTCTGCTTGTTTAAATAATTCAAACAGAAAGAAGGCAGGTAGTCATAACAGAGCTAGATCCAGCCCATTGAGAAGGATGCTAGATCCTCTGCTGAAGTCCTGGAGCTCCAGAATACTTCAGTCAGCTGAAACTGGCTCATCAAATGAAAGCTTGAATTTCTTCAACTTGAAGCAATTTGATGCCAAAGAACTGCTCAAGGATGGCAAGCATGGGCCATCGAGAATAAAAGCTCTCCTGCAGCTTACTATACGGAATGGAGTTCCTTTGTTCAGATTTGTGATTGAGAACAATAGCAACATTCTGGAAGCCTCCATGAACAAGTTATCATCATCTCAAGAGAATGGTTCAGGCTGCAACTATACGTTCTATGCCATAGATGAAATCAAGAAAAAGAGTGGCAGCTGGATAAATCAAGGTAGTAAGGAGAAGAGCTGTGGCTATGTGTACAATTTGATTGGCCACATGAAGGTTAATTGCTCTTCTATCTTTGATTTGACTGGAACAGACTCCATTTGCCAGATTAAGGTGAAAGAGTCTGTTTTGTTTGGTGTCGACCAAAGTCAGGCGGATCAGGCATTGCCAAAGGTCATGGCAAATAGAGAGATTGCGGCTGTTGTGGTCAAAATGCCTAGTGAAATCTCAAGCCTCGACCTGCAGCTGACTGATCAAAATGAAAATTTGAAGCACGAGGGCTCCTCACAGTACCTTCCAGAAAGTCAATGCTCCGGTAACCTGGGAGAAACCGAACACTCTATTAGTGCAACTGTCATACTTCCCGGTGGTAATCATAGCATGCCAAACGAAGGAGTACCTTCACCATTGCTACATAGGTGGAGATCTGGTGGATCATGCGACTGTGGTGGTTGGGATGTTGGTTGTAAACTACGTATACTCACCAACAGAAGCCAGTGTAGTAAGATTACAAGGACATCCAAAAGTTGCCTGATGTCAGATTGTTTTGAACTTTTTACCCAGGTACTTTTTTTGTGTTTTAGCTGAGAATTTATCTTCGCTCTTTGGATGTCATTTATATTGGCGTTTTCTTGTTTTAGCTGAGAATTTATCTTCGCTCTTTGGATGTCATTTACATTGGCGTTTTCTTATTTTGTATATCCACCCATGCAGGGAGCAATCCAACAGGACCATCCTATCTTCAGTTTGGCACAAGTGGAAAAGGGGATGTATTCGACTGAATTCAGTTCATCAATTTCTTCATTAGAAGCATTCTTCATTTGTGTCAATGTTATAAGTTGTCGGAAATCATATGATCAAGATGGCGGCAATGCTTCCAGCGAAGAATTTCACCAGGAGCTCAGCAACTCCAGTAATGGATCAAAGAAGATTCACACCATTTCCCCGGGGCAAACAAATGTGAAATACACTCTAAGCCCCCCCGTTTCCCCATTTGAAAGGATGTAGCGGGCTCATTCCAGGAGTCTGTTTGTTGATGGTGTATAGTTGCTAAAGTTCAAATGGAAGAGGAGATATCAGTGTTGGAGAGTTCTTGACCAACCGCTACGGAGTCCATGGACTTAGGCAGCAAAGTTGGTGGAAGATCTCCTAGACAGTTTACTGAAATTATGTGAGACCATCATGATATTCCATCAGCTGTAGTCACCACTAATATCTTCCTTTTGTTTTGTGTGAAGATAACAATGGCATGAAATATAGAGCTCTGACATTCAGAGTACAGAGCTTTTAGAAGGCAAAAATTTACATTATCATCACATAACGACTGCAGACTGCCTCGCACACAAGTTCTTTTGAAACAAGAAAGGTAGTGGCCTTCAGGCACACCTTGGTCCTTTGCTCCTCCACGGGCTACTTGAAAATGTTTTTTTAACACAAAAAAATTATGCATATACTTTCGACATATTTTCTAGGATAAAGGAAAAATTTTAAATAAAAAATTAATATATATAAATATATTTAACAAAATAAATTAAGAATTATATATGATAATGAGTGTTCAAAAAAGTTAAAGCTGATAAAAAACTATAATATGAAGTTGGGAGACATAAATAGATTAAGATTTTTTATTGATATAGGAAGATCTTTAAAAAAAAAATTCACTTAATTATATGGAAATAAAATTATATTTTAAAAAAATTTATAATTTCAATTCTATTGAAATAAAATAATTTCCTAGGATAAATCCTTATATATATATATAAAATGTGAAAGCAATTAGAACGAATATCAAAAATAAAATTTCAATGATTTGAAATAAAGATAAATAATATATCTCTTTAATTAAAACCCTAACATTTAAAAACAAATGAAACAATATTATTTGAAAATAAATGTCAAATTGAATTATATCTACTGAAATAATATATTAAGTACAATTTTAATTACTTTATTATAATAAATTTTTTCGTTCCTTCTTTTCTTATTAATCTATTTTCCTCAACAAAAAAATATAATTTTTCTGTGCTACATGCTTTATTTGATAAAAACCAAAAGTAACTAGAATAAATTAAAAACAAAATCAGACAATTTAAAACTAAGAATAAAAAGATATCTTTTTAATGAAAACACATTTATCTTTTTACTGAGTTTATTTTTTTGTAATTTTCTTCACCATAATATTTATTTTTAAAAAAAAAGCTTATCATAATATAAAAAAATCAAGTTTAATTAAAAAATAATATTTTGATAATCCTAATGCAAATGTATTATATATATATATATATATAAGAATAATAAATTTTTCACGTGATGCAATGAAGAAATTTTTAGAGTCTATTTTTTTAATTTAGTTATATAATAATAATAATAAATGTGTATTAAAGTCAATGAATAAAATTTAAAAAGAAAACCATAAAAATAAATCATAAAGACTATACAAAAAGAGTGCTAACTATTATTATGGAAAGAACATTATAATTTTATTGAAGAATTAAGTGAAAATATAATGGTATCTAATAGAATAATATCTTGATATATTTTTAATTTATTTGTTTTAATAATATTTAATTGGAAAACATAAAGGTTTTAAGAAAAAGAGGTCAAGCTCCAAGGTGTAAGTGGACCAATATGTGACCCATAATAATAAAATAAAATAAAAGAACTAGATGTGCATGACCTACAATGCAAGGCACACGTGCCTAACCAATGCCCCTTGTTTATTTAAATAAAAAAATAAAGTAAATATATGAATCTAGATTTGATCGTTAAAAGGATGATTGAAAAAGTTAGCTAAGATATTTTTTAATTTAAAAACTTGAAATAAATAAAGAGCATGACCGAAATAAAAATTAATAACTAGAGTAGAAAATGATTCAAAAAAAAATAATTCAAATTACATTATATAAATCCACATTGCTTTGTCTTGGTTTATCATAGTTTTTTTTTCTCACATCATAAGCATTGTTTGGGCACTGTGTTACATAAAAATTTAATTTTTTATTAAAAATAATTTTTTATATATTTTAAATTATTTTAATATATTAACTTTAAAAATAATTTTAAAAAAAAAAATTCTTTCTAATACAATTCAATATAAAAAATACCTTAAAAAAATATCCACAACCACGTTTATAAACAATCACTAGTTTTCTTAACAATCACTAGTTTTCTTAGCAGTGTATAGCAATGTAATCTTCTGATCTGGTAAATTAAATTATAATAGCTTTTACTCATGTGACTTCTCTACATCATCATGAAGTTATTGCCATTATAGCATTTGAAAATCAAATTTTGTAGGGCACAGAGTAAAAGGGGTGTTCCCAACGGCTTTCTACTTTTAAATATTTTCTACAAACATTTTTGGATGGAAAAAATATTAAATTAATTTTTTTTAATATTTTTTAATAGTTTTAATAATCTAATATTAAAATAAAAAATAATTAAAAATAATTATTTTCAAATGTTTTCAAATAAAAAACTAATTTAAAAAGCAGTCTTCTCTCTAAAATATAGAAAGTAGTTTGTGGCTAGAAGGGGAACAAAAAGGGATGATCACAAAAGAATAGGAATCACCGTACTTAACACTCTTTCGAAATCAGAAATGCGCTGCTGCAACTCCGCAGTAAGCACCTAAGCAGAGATCCAAAATATGTTTTCGCTAAACTTATTTTATATTAGCTGGAAACCATATATAGTTTTGGACATAATACTGGGAAATTACAGCAGCTGTTTGATCCAATCACTGGAAGTTCATCTTCGGCTCATAGAGGTGGGTGCCACTTGCCAAGGCTCTGTCAAGAACACTACGCTAAGGAGCCCATATCCTGCAATTCAATGAATGGAAAACGAACCTCTTTGTTTGCAACAGATTTTTGGCACATAACCTCCCTCCTAAGGGTTAAAAGATCCTTTTAACATAGACGATACATTGTAGTTTGTAAGATCTAAGCAGATCATAAAAACAATTTTCAGAAGGTGAACATCTCACACAATCCACCAGGTAGGCGGCTGATCAATGTGTTAAGACCACTGGCCCAGGGTTGCTGAAGCGTCCAGCATTATAAAGACTTAACTGTGATGCAAGTGAATCTAAATAACAAAAAAGGCAATTCATCTACTGAATGTATGACGATGATGCTTACAGGTCAACAGGTGAAGCATGGTGAATGGAGATTAACCACTGACCATCAATCTTCTCAAAAACATTTGTGACAAATTGTGCCCCCCAACTGCTGCCTTTTGTTCTCACAAATTCTACACATGTAACATAACCTAAATCTCCCCTGAAATGCACTCTAATATTTTTCAACTCAATATCTAGTGGGAAATCATAGTTCATCCATACAAGCTCCCAGCTTTCCATGACATCATCATAACCTAGAACCCCACTAGCACCTGGGTGCACGCAACATACATTATCTGATTTTTCCCAAAGGGATTGCATGGCAGCCAGATCCCCCTTCCTGAAAGCATTATAAAACCGAGCATTTGCTGCCAGTACCGAAGCCTTGCTATCTTTCTGGAGTACTTTAAGGCCGTCCCTGATTTTTGCAGCTTGGGCATAGTTCTCTTCTTCAATGGCAACCTGAAGCTCACGCATTAAGGTCTGCTCATCCAATACAATGCTTTCACCACTTAACACTTCTTCTGAATCCTCACTTCTTACTTGACATGCTCTGAATGAAAATAAGCGGAAAGGCTGTGCATAGGACTCTGTGCTATACAAATATACAGTTAGAGACCTGCTTCAACCTAGCACTAATTTAGACAGTAGGAATGCAGACAACTGACACCAAAAATAAATTTGAAATGCAGGCCCACAATAAAAACTGCTCAACCATGGGCACCTCAGCAATTTCCGATTTGAGGAGTAACTCATAGACTGTTTGACTAACCTGCCAGCCTTGATTGTTTTTTTCATAGTGAGTAAAAATCTACTAATGATGGCGCACCGGAGAGGGGGGGGATATCACCCATTTACAAGAACGAGAGGAAAAATAAACAAAAATGATATCATCAATCTCTGATGAACGTATAGACATTCACAATTTTGAGTATCCATATGGAAGTAACATAAACATCTTCGATCAGATGTTTTCATCACAAAACTTGGCACTTGAGAGACTTACTGGCTTCTATATGCATAGTAGTTCACTGGCCCGAGAACAAGGCAAAAAAAAAAAAGTAGAGAAACTTACGGGTTCCTCCTTCAATGTGCAACTTTTTATGACAATGGAGTCTTCCAGCCAAAAATGTAGTTTTCTTCAAGGAAGGTGAAGAGATATTGTGGGTTCTCTTGAAACTGTCAGTCCATGAACATTGCAGTCTCTTGAAGTCTCCCGTAGCAATGAAATTTACCTACAACAACATGCAAGCTAATGAGAATTAGAGCAATCTTATATAACCCTAAATTTCAAGTTCGAAAATCTTTTGGTGATAACATCTAAGAAGAAATTCAATTTCAAGGTGGTAATGGTAATGGATTGATCAACAAGCAGAATCAAATAAGAAGAAGAAAAAAAATTGATGGAGCTAATGAGACTTAGAACTCACTTTGTAGCAAAAGGTAGATCCATGTAGAGCCATCGGACAAAACCTAATCAGTAGCCAGAGTTAAAGAGTTAGGTCACGGTCTTGAAACTTCCGGTAGATCAAATGGAAACAGAGGATAAGGTTGTCTTTCCTCTGTTAAGGACATTTTGAGAAAGATGTTAGATGAAGGCTCATCTTTCAAACGGGCTTGGCCTTGAAAATCACAGAAATGGGCTGCTCTGTTTTTATATTTTTATTTGTGCTAAAAAGGCTAGCAAAACAAATCATCATGGGCTGTGGATTTTTGAAATAATTTATTTATTTATTTATTTATTTATTTTGTTTGTTCAAGTTAATATATATTAGTGGCCACCTAGTCTTGGTGCTCGTCTTCGTTGCATATCAAAATTTAATTTTAATGGAAAAAAAAATATGAACATTGTTAAGCTATCAAAAAAACATAGTAATTTTTTTGAAAATCTTACATGCACTTGTTAAATAAAATTAATTATAATTATATGAGCAAATAAATACTATAAGGAGTCATTAAAGATAATCAAAGACTAACTTAGAAAGTTGAACATAAATAGATGCAAATAAACTAACATGATTTCACACCTCTTAATGTTATTTAATTATTTTAGTTAATTATATATCAATATTTATTTAAAAAAAATAAATTTTCAAATTCAATCAAAACAAAATAATTAAAATATATTCAAGTTAATTTAATATGACATATTTAACCTAGCAGATCCAAATATAGCTTTGTAGTTCCATTCAAAACTAATTTGACTCAAGATATATATTTGCAAATGAATATAATTGTAAAAGATTTTAGATTAAAAAAAACATGAAAAGTTGCATAAAAATAGTATTTGTCAATATTTAAAAAATATCTATTATAATCCAATTAAAAAAAGTAAAAATTCAATTATATTTTATTAAATAATATCTCAAATATATTTTTAATTAATTTAAATGAAATTTAGTTAAAAGACTCGTTTGAATTAAAAATAAAAAAATATATATTTTTTAATTTAAATTTAAATCTAAAAAGGAAGAAATATGAAGGCCAAAAAGAAGTCTGGCATCTAGGTTTAGGTGGACCAATGTGATTTGCCACTTAACAAAAAGGCAAAGTGCTTAGATTTGCAAAGGTAAAATTGTATGGCTGGTTTTTTTTTTTAGATTAATGTGGGTGTCCGGGTCAGTTTGCGCGTACCACGACTAATCCCACGAGGTATGCCTGACTTTTTTTTTTTGGCTTGGATGTCGCCTCTTATTTAAAAAAAAATAAAATTGATATGTCACATACAAATAATAAATAACATGTCATATAAAAAAATAGTTTTTTTTAGCATAGTTGGAAATTAAAGCTAATAATAAATAACATGTCATATAAAAAAAATAGTTTTTTTTAGCATAGTTTGGAAATTAAAGCTAGATTTTTTGGATTCAAAAACTATTTTCATCTAAAAACATTTAATAAACACCCTCATAACCTAAAAAAAAAAACAATTTTTAAACTCAAAAACCATAAATTGGTGAGGGGGGAAGAACCCAAGATCAAGTAGTAAAAAATCTTTGACATACAACATGTACTTTTTCTAGTAAAACAAATAGTTAAGAAAAGTCTCTCATTAAATGGCATTTTGTTTTATGCTGGGATTTGGTCAACTGGCAAAATCCCCCCCCCCCCGGGTTGTGTGATTAAAAAATAAATAAAATATAATTTTGAATTAAAATAAAAATCCAAGAGCAAAAAACTGGAAAAGGCCCTATTTAAGCAGTAAAAAAAACCATTGGTTTTAGATAATATGTCAAATTTGATCCTACATCTTTATTATATTTTCTAGACAACAAGATCAAATTTATTTTTGCAAAATGGAGCATCCAATTATTTTCATGACTCCATCCAGCACTTCTGGAAGCCCATAAAAAGGTAATAAAAACATTTTTTCAGGATAAAATGCAAAATTACACAATGAAAGGATAAATTAAAAAAGAAATTAGTGACCAAAATAGAGAGCTTCGTAAAGGGCTAGATGACACTTTGGATGAGTTCATAGTGTTTTTGGTATGGCTTTTAATTGGTATAAGATATTGTCTTGTGTTATGATGTGGATTTATTATTTTATTTTGTTGTAAAAAAATATAAAAATAATACATATTATTTTTTAAAAAAAAATCTAAGATTATAATCATTAACTCGATATCCAAAAATATTTAAAAGCAATGATAGAAAAGGATCGAACCAAACCTGGTGACCTGCTAAATCCATAACTTGAGACATAATATTAAAATAATTTAATAAAAATAAATAAATAAACAAAGAATACCTATTTGCAAAAACAAAAATTCTTCAAGCATTGTCTCAAATTAAATGTTAGGGGTGTAATTAATAAATTTAATTTAATATAAATCCAAAATAAGGCCAACCATTTTTTTTATCAAAAAAAAGATATCAAAATGATACAAACCTTATAAACCTGAGTTAAACTCTTAAACCCATAATCCATTAAATTTTTGACTCGACTCAACTTAGGAGCTCAACACCTAAAAAATTAAATGTTGGAGAATGATATCAATTAATTTAATTTAATTTAAAAATAAAATTCCTTTAGAAAATCTAAATTTAACAAAGATAAAAAAAAAAAAAGTAATGTGGCATGTGTTATTTTAAAATTGAATAAAAAAATCTCTTAGAAAGTGAATAAAAAATAACATAATGGTAAAGGATGAAAGGATAAAACCTTTTTGTTTTTTTAAAAAAGAAGCCATTAAAACTTACAAACGTGTCAACTTCTAAAACCAGAGACAATATCTTATACATATAAACTGTTAAATTCTAAACTAGGACCCAACTAAGTAGCTAAACACTCATCTAATTAAATATTGAACAATGAAATTAAAAAACAAATCAACCTAGAAAATCTTGCAAGGTAAAAAAAATACAATAATAAAACATATTAGATTTGATGGGGAAAAAAACAAAAGAATGATGAAATTTTCATAAAAAAAAATTACAAAAACCATCTAAATAATAGAAATCAAATCTGATAGTTGAAAATATCTATTCGGGGTGGAATTAAAAAAAATTGATTTAATAAATTATTCCTAATAAAAAAATTGCAATAAAGAGAACAATGATGGAATTGAAAAAAATTCTTAATTCCATAAATTAATTTAAATTTTAAAAATTATAATAAAGAAAATAAGAATGAAATCCTAAGAATAACAAACCTTAGGGCTTAATTTGATTTTTTTTTAAGGCCTACATGAAAATCAAGTAGGAGAAAAAAAAAAAAAAAAATAAAAGCCTACAAACTCCACTTCGACCACCATCAAGCTAGATGAGCTACTTATACGTGGAAGGAATACTGAGATGCTTGACCATTCTGCATCTAGAATAAACCTACATAAAGGAAGGTAAAAAAAATAATAATGCTTAAGTGTCAATAATTTAATGGTAAAAGATAAAACTGAATAAAAAATAAAATTTAAAAAATAAATTAGCCCATATTAACTCGATTAACTTGCGACCCAAGATATGAAACGGGGATAACCCCATAAAAAGAAAAGTTAAATAAATCACAAAGTTTAAAGTTAAGTAAGTAAATGTTAAATAATAAAAAGAAAAAGAAAAAAAAACAAATTCTAAAATAATATCAAATTCAAATTAGGTAAATCATTGAAACTTGTGGATTGAGTTATGAGAATGAGACTACCCTGTAAATAACATAAATTATTATAAAGCAAAATTTTCAATTAAAAAATTAAAAAAAACAACGAGGACTAAATCTTACATAAAAAATAATTGAAAGAAATTAATCAAGAATTAAATTGAAAAAAATAAATGAAAATAACAATAGAAAAAGAGCAATGAAAAAAATGGGGACCAAAATTTGAAAAAAAAAGAATAAAAATCCTAAAGGACAAAATAAAATAAATGCAAATGATAAAAAAATATCAATAAAAATAATAAGGGCTAGATTGGATACAAAAATTAAATTAAATTAAATGCAGAGAGGGATGAAATTTCAAAAAATATATTTTTGAAAGCATTAAAATCAAAATAAATAGAAAAAAATAAAGATCAAATCTAAAATAAATATAAAATGGAGGACACAACTAAAATTTTAAAGGCCTGACAAGAATAGGCCTAAGAGAAAAAAATAAAAAGCACGAGAAAAAAACTTATCGTTGATGAACCGCCGCACGTCTTGCCAAACACATCACTCAACAACCATGCACAACCTTTTGCATCAAATGAGACTGCGATCGGCTTTTTCTGGTCACCACAATTGTCCTCAAGAGCTTCTAGAATAGGGTACAAGATTTTGATATGTGCCACACAAGTGTTAATGTATTTTATATATTTAATAAGATAAATTACAAAAAAAAAAAACTATTGGCATATCATTATTACAAAACTACTATGGCACAAAAACAAAAATACCTTCTAAAGTCATTCTTAAAATTTTAAAATTTAAAGGTTAACTATATAATTTTATTATTAAAAAAATAAAAAAAAAATTTCAAGGTCATTTAACCGAGCAGCCAAGTTATAAGCGTTATTTTAATATATAAATTAATAAAAAAAACTAAAAGACACTTAACAAAAGGTTTTTTTTCAGTTTTAAGAGTAAAAAAAATATTTTTATTGTGCAATTTCAAAGTTGAACAGTAAAATTATCCCTGATTAATCAACAAATAACATTTAAATCTTTTTAAAAAATATTTTTACTTTTCATGTCAAGAAAATTATTAAAAATAATAAAAGATAAAGTAATTATTATAACAACTTGAAATCATAATAAATCTTTTTACACGCTACAGAAAAGGTTGAGCCTTTTCAGTTTTTTTTTTTTTAATTATGAAAACTCCAAAGAATTCTTCTGTTAGAAGAACTTGTTTCTTTGTTTTCGTCACAATGAACAACATCCCACCACCCCTTTCATTGCCATTTCCAACAACCCAATGACCCCAAATGCCTTGTGAGATTGCCTTTGTACAACAGCTGTGAATCTTTAGCTGCAAAATACGTACACCTTGATGCCTTCGCTGAGAATATATATATATATATATATATATAAACAATTGCCAGTTCACATGCCCCTTCTAGATAAGGATTCTTTGCGCTGGACGGATTTTGAGGTCAAGCCAAGACTGTTGTGATATTTGACCAAACAATACACACCAACTGGTCAGAATATTTATTTAGACAAAAAAATCTGGTCAGAATAATTTGCCTTGTTTATTTTTGTATTTTAATTTTTTTAAAAGTTAAGAATTATTTTATTTTTTTCTTTACTTTAAATTAATTTTTTTCTTTATTTCAAATTTTTTAATATTATAATAGTAAAAATAATTTTTAAAAATTAAAAAATATTACTTTAATATATTTTCAAACAAATAAACACTTCAAAAAAACAACCATTAATATTCTCAATATAACCATCTTAACCTTGCCTGAAATTAAAAAAATATTACTTTAATATATTGTCAAACAAATAAACACTTTAAAAAAACAACCATTAATTTTCTCAATATAACCATCTTAACCTTTCCTGACAGACAGCTCTAATGCTCTGTTACGAATCATCGTTAATTTTAAGAATCAAGAGGTTTTCCATGTGCGGGGCGATCCTCTCTAATTTGACGTTTATTATTGACGGCAACAAGAGACATGAATGGAAGGATCTTTTTTTTTTTTCTTTCTTCTACGATGATGACAATGGTGAGTGAACTCGTAGATATATCAAGAGTATGATTGACGAATATGAAATACGCTATAAGAAACCCATTTACCACCACATTACAGGAATCATATACTGCCGTGGAGAAGCATTATGGTTGTATAAAAAAGGAACAAATTGCTATGTAAGGTCAAAATATGCGAGAGCACTTGCTTCCATTTTCATGGAAATGATGGCATGACCCCTCTGGCAAAGCACTGATTAGGATCATCATTCTAAGAAATGAAGAATCCGAGAGAAGGGAGAAGTATTTTTCGCTTGAAAAGATAATAAAAAAATATCAGCTCAAGTTCTACGTATACTGTGCTTGTTGTAGGAGAATGTATGCTGATGTATCTAGCAAAGAATCCAGCACTTTCCTCGATTAAAAAAAAGAAGGTGGGGGAAGGAGAGAAAAATGTGGTGGGGGTTCGTCGGGCTGTCTTCTATGGACCACAATTGCGTGGGGACAAGCCAATCTAGGGAGTTTTTATAAGCAGGAATCGTAGGTTTTCATGGGTGTCATTGGGATTTTGAAGTTTCAAGCCGTTGCAAATTGACTTCTCCCGAGTTGTTTACACGTATCTTGATGGCATCATCATGTGGTTCTAATCCAATAGAAGGAAGAAAGTAGGATGCCGACATTTATGCTGGTTTGCTGGCCGGATCATAATCTATCATCTTTGCCACTACAGAAAGGCGGCTGATGCCACAAACAAAAAGCCAGCGATGAAAGCAAGTGACCTGAGCTGTGAATTGACACCCTGATAACCAGATGTAGCGGTTGGCTTTGAGGTCTGTCTGACCAGTTTGGGATTAGGCTTGCACAAGAACTTAGTGATGAAGTCCAACTAGTCTGGAACTTATTTTTATACTGGACAATCAATTAATTAATTAGTTTTTTTTTTTCACTTTCATTTAGTCAAAATAGGTGATAACTTATATTTGGTTTTGATAAATTAAGCTAATCGTAGCTAGTATTTATAAAAGATTTTCTTTAATAAAAATAATCACTTTCTAATGTTTAAATAAATATTTTTTTTAGAAAAAATATAAGAATATATTAGAGAAAAATGCTCTTAATATATATATGTAATAAAAAATAAAGATTGAACTTTTTCTTATGAGGCTTTCATAATATATTTATAACCTATAAAAGAAGGGTCTGCAAGGTAATTACTCTAATAACATTGAATGAGGAATAAATATCCCCTACCTAATAAGAATATAGTGAGTCTTTAAAGGATTTTTATACACCTAAAAAGAGAGATTAGAGTTTAAGATGTCAAGTGTAGTTAAGCCTACAAAAACTGAGTTTTTCCTTGAGATTAAGCTCAAGGGAGGTTGGTCACTCCCTTTGGACATGCCAATGAAGGACGGTAATTCCCTTGCACATATCAAGGGAGGATAATAATTATCTTGAACTTAACTAACTATCAAGTTCAAATGTCTTGGGTCTAGTATGTGTGCCAAACCACCACTATATTGGACTTGGTAATATCACATTGTCAAGTCCATGGACCTTGAACTTTGGTAATTGCCAAGTCCAAGTATATTAGGTCTGGCATGCGTGCCAGACCCACGCTACCTCGAATTTAGTGCACTACCAAGTTCAAATATCTTGGATTTGACATGTGTGTCAAACCCATACGATTATAAAAAAAATAAAAAAATACTTAATAAAATTAACTCATCACTTAATGTATGTTCTATTAAATAATGTCATCTTGTTGTGCTCTATGTACACCTAGATCTAACATAGCATGAGACCACAAGTGCACCTGAGTGGATGTGAGCTCATTTTGGTCTTGGATGCCCATGTGGGCTTAATGACTCATAATATATTTGGGCTTGTGTTTTTTGTGAGCTTTATTTTGAGCTTTGAACATGGCCACGTGATAAGGAGCATGGGCTTATTTAGGCTTTGGGATGCTCGAGTGGGCTTAATAACTCATAATGAATTTGGGCATGTGTTTCCTATAAGCTTCGTAATCTTAAACTATGGTTATAGGCAACATGATTAAAGGTGTAAGGCGCCCATTATCCCCCCTAAGTCTTTATAGCATGGATAACATAAAGACTTCACCAGTTATGGAGTTTGTCATGTTACATTTTATATTTTGGAGTGCTATATGTTTATTAATGCATTTTATTATCCTATTAATATGCACTCGAGATGATTCTTTGTTATCTTCGTGTACATGATCATACTCTATCATCCTTTCAACTACCCTATCATGCACCATCTAATCACATGCCTTTTATCCTTCTCAATTGTCTTGTTTTTTTACTTGTCTAAAAGTGTTATCACGACAAAGCACATTCTAGAAGTCCATAGGTTAGCTTATGGTCACATGAGAAAAGGCCAAGGGGTTATGGGCTTTTTGAAATTCAAACTATCCACCTTTAATATGCCATGTTTCCTACTAATGGTGCATGTGTTAAAAGGTAAACAAGTTTAATTACTGAGATTACAAGCCTATATACAATAGAGGTTGGCTTTTTTTTTTTTCCACCAAATCTAAGAAATTTTAGTATATCTTTCTCTTTAAGATTCTTAGTTAGACAACTATTACATATTAGAATCTTATAAGGTTCGTTACTTTTCTCATCTTGAAAATTCTTTACGTATGATAGATATATCTAGAGTAGCTATCGAGTCAGAAATAACCCTGAGTAGGAAAGCCTATAAAGAGTTAATTGTAAGGAACCTTGAGAGGGTGTTATAAGACTCTTGGCTAAAACTAAATGTAACAACTCATCCTTTCTCATTGTTATAAACTTCTTTAAGTCTTGAACCCAGGAAAATAGAGTTTATTTTTTTGACATATTAGTATCGTGTTTCTAACATTTTTATCATTTAGAGCTCTACTAAAATTTTGATAAAGTTTCATTTAATATGAACCTTTTATAAGTTATCAACTTTTATGTATACATTTATATCACAATCTCAATATTGTTTAAATTTTTTAAACCTTAACTAATCTCACCAATCAAGAATAAAAGTCATTTATCCTTCACAATTCTCCATTTAATAGTTCATATACAATTATAGTATAAATCATTTTACAAAGTGACATAAATTAAATATATGCACATTATAAACTAAATATATACAATATTAATTTAATAAAACTAGAATAGATTTAAATATCATATTACAACCAATAAAAAAAGAGTAATAATTAAGTTATGAATATCCTTAATAGAGATTTCATATATATACAGGTTATTCTCACAATTACATTATAAAAGATAGTCAACATATTTAAAATTTCATTACATCACATAACTAAAAGAAATGCTAGGTAAGATCTACTATTATATATGAGTTAGTGATAATTCTAAAAATAATTTATTTTTATAACATTAGAATATATTGCAACAAAGATACACACACAAAAATATATATATTCGCTAACTTTAAGGAAATACATCAATCTATATTAGATTTTAACTTAAAAACTTTCCTTCAATTTTTTATAAACTTATAGTTTCATTATATTACTTATTTAACTATTGAAGTCACATTATAGAAATTTTTATTCACAATATATTTAATTCATGCTAAAATATGTTTCTTCAAACACATCTAATCTGTATGATTGTGTGTGTGTGTATATCTGATTCACATTATTATTTCCATTGATAATGCATATAAATTATGTCACCTTTTGTTTCACAAACATATTCATGTCCTTTCGACTTCCAAAATGTTCAATGTTTTCTAATAAAATACTCATGTTTATGTAATTTGCCATTTTAACTTTTTGAGCAATTAATTACCTAATTTGATCTCTTATAATTGATACATATCATCATCATCATCAGGTTTCATAATTTCATTCCCTTTTTATATTACCTGTGTTGTTATCTTTTACATTATTTTTTACTATTTTCTAAAAGAATTTAAGACTTGCATTGTACCTCGACTTATTATTCTTAATGAAAACTTTCCCAACTTAATGAGATTTTGGTGGAGTTTCTCTTATCTAAAAACCCTATCTAAATCTTATCTTACTATTTATTGTACAATTTTTTTTTTCATAAATTCCAACTTCATCATCACACGGGTAATTTTATGTAACAATCCTCAGCTTTAAAACACATCTCAAATAATTTATCGGATATGAATAATTAAAAATATAAAAAACTATTATTATTTTTATTTATACACAACCATTTCAAACAAATTCATAGTTTAACCATCTTGAACCTTTACTGTTATATCATTATTCAAGAATAGAATTCAACAAAACATCTATATCTTGCACTCAGTCATATAATTCTTAGCACTTAATGTCATAAATACAATTTATCATCTTTATTTAATAGTTGGGTTTTACCCAACATTCATTAACAGTCCAACAAGTCAGTCTTCCATGCAAAATTAACTCCGCACAATCTATCTAAACCAAATAACATATTTTAGTCATCAAATAAATTGATGTCATTAGCTCATTATCAAGTAACTAGTTCCCCAACATAGCCTATTAATAGGCACTAGTTCCACATCACAACTCATTATCGGGCACTAGCCCCGTTACCAGATAACTAATTCCTCAATATAGCCCATCACTAGGCACTATTTATATTATCGAATAACTAATTCCTTGATATAGCCCATCATCAAGCACTAACCTTATTATCGGGTAACTAGTTCATTAACATAGCCTATCACCGAGCAGTAGCCCTATCATCATGCATTAGCATCGTTATCAGGTAACTAGTTCCACAACATAGTCCGTTGCCGGACATTATCCCCATTATCGGGTAAGTAGTTCAACAATATAGAAATTTTTTTTTATGATCAAAGTCAATTATAAATATATTATTGTTGTTTTGGCCAATCAACCTTCATAATATACTAAGTGTTTTTTTGCCCATGCATTTAATTACAGCACATACCAATTTCTACTTCGAAGGCATAAGCCTTCAATTAATAATAACAATATACAACATAACCAAATAATCATTGTAAATTTAGCAATTATAAAAGCATATTTAATTAAATAAATAGGCTAGACAGGGTCAATCCATTACCTTAAACTCCTAGTGCACATTTCATATATGATTTTTAGACTAGTCTATTGATGACTTCCATCCATAACCATCATAAAAACTTTCTCAAATTTTTCACCACTTTCATTCAAAAAATAATGATTGTATGTGAGGCTTATACTGGCGATCAATCTTTTTTGCGCTTAAAATAATACATCATTTTATTTAAAATTTCACTCTATAATTGTTATTGTATAACTATTTTCACCCCAATTCATAAATATTTCCTTTTATATAATTATTTTACCTGATTGGGGGATTTACACAATTCATCACTAGTTTATATTTTGCATACCAATTGTTGTTTTTTAATCCAAAATTTAAGTTTAATTTATAAAATTTTTTATATATATCTATAACATTTTTTCTTCTTAATTATCATTTTTCAAATGAAAAGTCATTATTTTTAGCATTGATATACTAGTTTTAGATTGGGGGTTCACACTAAAAGACCTCGAGTGATGATAAGACAACTTTGATATTAGTTAGAGGACACGTACCTATGTGAGGTATCCCTATCTCAGATAACTAAAATTTATGTTTAGTTATAAAGAAAGATACATAGTTATAAACACCTCTATAAAGATAGAATTGATGTTTGGTATTTTAAGGCTCGTGTAAGGGATAAAAGATTATAACTCCCTTCTATATGTTCAAGTATATGTATACATTTCCTATATTGAGGTTTATATAAAGGATTTTCATCATCATAACCTTTATATCAGTCAACTATACTTGAATAAATAAATCATCATAATTTATTTAAAAAATTATATAAAGCAACATGATGAAAAACCCTCTCTGAGAGTCTTCAAGAATTATTACCATTTGGATGGATATGCTAATGTAACTCCAAGAATTAAATGATTTCATATCTTTTCTCTTCAAGAAAAAAAAAAGATATTCTCAAAAAACACTGACCATGTTAATGAGTGAAGGGGTAAGTGGTTCATAGTGGTCTTTGAAGGGGAGATTCCTACAACTAGCTCTTTAGATATTTAAGGATGTGTGAGCATTCAAAGGACCCAATTGAGTTATACAATGATAAACTAACCTTCACATTGGCTAAAAAGTTGTTATGCACCTAGTGGTAGGTCTCCACTTCACATAATAAGATTAACTTATAAAATTAGAGGTATACATTAAAGGAGAGTTTAATGAGTAATACATTTAGGTATTTTTATTTTTTATCTATAAATTTCTTGAAATTTGAACTTGTGTTACTCACCCATTTTATTTCTTCATTGTTTAAAAAGGATTTAGGCCAAAGAAATGTGTCTAAAAGAGACATGTTCCCATACAATTTTAGTTAAGGAATTCTTTTTCATCTAAGGAATCTAACTAATGGTCCACCAATAAAATGATAGATAGTCTTTTAAAAAAATATATTATATTAGAAAGATCTTTCAAAACATGACCAAACCTATAGATTTTTTACTATCAATAACTAGGATAAAAGTTAGTACTATAAAGAAAAAGAGTGCATGAATATGATGATAAGACTAAATCCTTTTCCTTATAACAATATTCTATATCGAGGTTTAGGATACCCTAGATGACAAACATGACTTAACACCACCACCGCCTATTGTAGTTAACACCATTTTATGATTGTTTAAGTGTGACTCTCACCCCCAAAAAAAATCTTAAAAGGTAGTGTTGTTCCGCCAATTGAGGACACTACTTTTGAATAAGAATAAGTTAGGTTTCATGCCTCTTTTACATTGTTATTAACAAAAAAAAAATAGTCATATCAACTTATCCTTATTTTAGAAGAACCTTTATTATAAAAATCAATGAGGATCCTTAATATATATTAAAGTATTTTCATGTCTCTCTTAGTTTCTTGATAATATGGATGAGTAGATGTAAAATAGCCTTACTTATTAGATATATAGTGCTACTTAGATGACCTTGAATGTGAATTTACCCTTAATCTTTTCTAAGTTATTTTTAATTCAAGTTGTTGTTTGTATGTCTTATTAGACTATATTTTAAGTGGCCCTATTGCAAACACATAATGCTTAGTATTGGTAGGTCAAGCGTAAAGGGATAGCTCAAGTGACGAAAGTGGTCTAGAAAAATGGATAAACACTAAAGGCTTTGATGGAGAAAGTGTAAGCCATTAAAGAATTCCTAATAGGCCCAAAAACCAATTGAAGTTTATCAAGAAGATTCTCATTAAATCCTTCTAAGAAAAAGATATATTAGTTGTGAAGTTTAAATAAGTCAAAAACACTCTATAAAGCCAAATATGACTTGTTGTCATACTAAAAAAGGGTCAGGGAGCTAAAGTCATCTTTATAATGGCTAGGAGAAAAATTAATTAGGCTCAGGTTGAGTCCTCCCATCTTTAAGTTATCAAAGATATCTCGAGTAAGTTTCAAAATATGTTCTAAAGGGTTCGTACATTAAATAAAATAGATGAGGTAGAGAATGATAAATTAGTTAAAGTGATGAGCTATTCACATTTATATAATTATTTCAAATAACATGGTAATGTACTTTTATTAAGTCTCCATCTTGGCCCCATGTTTAACTTTGGAGTAATGTTTTCCAAACATGCTTTTCTTACTGCTTAATTGAGGAGATAAAAAAGTACTATAAAAAGGTTGTGAGGGATACAGTGGAATAACCAAGCATAGAGGTGCAATGAAAATAACCATCAATAAAGGTAGAGTATGTTTAAGTTATAGAAATGGTAGAGGCTGATAATTCAAAGGTGTAGATTATCAATGAGAACCTAACTAAAAATCTTAAAAATGACTAAGATATTTTTAATTTAATTGTTTTTAAATATCTTATAACATTTGTCTAACAAATATATATTTGATTATAGAGTTTCATAAGTTTATGCTTTTCTAAGTAACAGGTTTGACTTTTCTTCTTCTTTATTTAAGGTCTAATGTCCCAACACTTAGAATTGTTTTTTAGATTTAAAATTGTTGGTTTGGAAATGGAGTGGGATTCAACATCCTAACAATTAAGATTTTTTATGCTTAGCATACCTCATGTTTTGATGGGTAAATGATCCAATGTCCTATTCTTATAAATAATGATGATACCATAAAATTAGATCAATGTATTAGGTCGTATTATATTATACATGTTTTGGTGGTCCTTTATGACCTTGTGATTTATAAATTTTTTGAGTCATATCCAAACTAAAACTAAAATGCATATACCTTTATATCTAGGCAAAGTGATTCTTTATATCTAAGGTGAATTAAGCCTTTATATTAGGTAAGGTGAGTTTTCATAAATAACATGTGAATATTTTTATATATGGGTATGGTGATTCTCTTTACTTGGAGGCAATTAAACATTTTCACCTAAGTAAATATTATCCTTCATTAGATAATGAATGTCGTTATACTTGGACATTGTGGTTCTTTGTACCTAGAAGGAGTTAAACCTTTATACTTGTGCAAGATAGCTTATCTTTTCAAAGAAAAAAAATGTATTTATACCTAGGTAACATAGTTATTTTAAATAATATAAAGAAAACATATATACTTTTTTTCATTCCTTGTTAAAATATTACAATACATATTTTTTTTTGTGACATATTTTTAAGTAATTTGAGTGTCATATAATACGAATAAAAGATAGATGTCTTCTCCTAACTACAGGAGTGTCGAAGTAATAAATAACCCGGCAAGATCGAGATTGAACCACATGGAGGTTAATTGTACAAATTAAAACAATAATTATAAACAACAACAACAATAATATTAGTAGTAGTAATAATAATAATAGTAGTAGTAGTAGTACTAATAATAAAAAAAAAGGAGAAGAAGAAGAAGAAGATAAGAACTTTGAGATGGAATATTAACGTAAGGATTAAACAATGATAA